>NC_090237.1:30136345-30256345 GCF_024489055.1 Chanodichthys erythropterus
GAGGCCCATTAGATATAAGTGGCATTTTGACCATTACCCTTTATAATTTTCTGCAAAGTTAAGCACAAATATGTGTATTATGACACCGCTGGGTGCTGTATATTTAGATGAGAACATCACCCTCTAGTTTGAGAGTTCAAGCTGCTGTGATGGCTATTATATAAAACTACACACACAAAGGCATGTGGCGTGACCTCAAAAGCATCTATGGAAGAATGAAGAGCATTGGGTTATGTATGTTGTTTTAATGAAGCGGTTTATTTTGGGTGATTCTTTGAAATTGATAGTTGTAGCACTATAAGCATATGCATACATACATAATTTGTATGTATATATGTAGCTTGTAGCATGTAGCTTCATCAATATTACTTGCTCTGTAGATTTTGCAAACTAACTGCATTCACACTGCCTGGCGAGAGCGGCGCAGCGCGTCTTGGGCGGTGAGAGCGTCAAGGAGAGTCAGGTCAACTTTATGGTAATGAGCTATGACGTGGTTCAGCGGCAACCAATGGGAATGTAGAGGTCCTCGCTTGAGAGGATTCCGATTGGTTGCCACAACTTGTCATTTACTTTGACCCTCCCGCAGGTGGCGGTTTGAACGTACAGCGTTGTTGGCAGGGCAGCCAAGGTGAATTTTGACACTCTTGCCGGCGGCGGTGTGAACGCACAGTAAGGGTACGTTCACATGACAATGATGAAAAACTGATTTTTTTTTTTTTTTTTTTTTCTTTTGTGTACAGGTGACAACGTTGTCAAAATGATCCCCTTTCACACGGATCTGCGAAAACAATTCAATATGTTGTATTATGCATGCCAGGCCAGTAGATGGCGATATCACTTTCTAAAGAAACACTACGCGCCTATAGACTGAACATGTAATACGCATGTCACCGTTTTCACAAATTTGCGTTTTTGTAGTTTACACAGAGATGATAAAGGTATCATTTTCAAAAACTTGCACTTTGAAACACGTTTTTAAAAGTTGCATTTTCAGGCCCCCAAAACGCTGTCGTTGTGTACATGAATGGCTAAAACACATTAAAAGTTTTCCATTTTTAGTTGAAATGGTGTTGTGTAAACGGCACCTCAATCTTTTTCTCTAGTGTCCTAGTTAAAAAAAAAACAACAACAACCATTTCATTAATAGATCCACATACTCTTTGAGAGTATATTTGTTTGTGTATGTAGTTTAATCTGCATGACTTTAATTTCTCCATGTCACCCACTTTCTCCCACATCCATCTTGCCGCCTGAGGATGAAGCATCCACAACATCATCTGAGTGCCTAATTTAAACCTCTCGGGAAGACACGTATGGGTATTTTTCAAAAACACGCATCCGCATCCGCATGTTTTCACACCCGGCATGCTGCCAGATTTCCCCCCCGTCCACCATTCTGTATGGTGCTGTTGCCGTAGCAACACCGTTCGTGTTTAAAGAGAGTCATATATTTACTTAATGTTGCCCTCATATCTTCAGCATGGCCATTAGTCTTTCTGAGGGCAACAGACTCCAGAATTTACTACCTCCCTCACTGGGGACTAACAACTTGTAAATGACTTCTTTCTTTTCAGTCTGCAGTTTTGCTCTCTTTTTTTGCAGGTTTTACATTAAAATTGGTGTTTTGTAGCTGTTGGTCCATGTCTGTTAGCTTTGAGGTCGTCTAGACACTAGTGTATTCCTAAACATTTAATTTTAGCAGATATCTGCCAAGTAAGACATGTTCCTGGATCAACATCTTTGTTGATCCTGGAACAACATTCCAATCAACCAATCATATTTGACAAGTTTACCGTTTATGTCAAAATCACGGTGACCCTAATTCCATAGTTGTGTCCCAAATGACATACTATACCTTTTGCACTTGAACTATGCACTCATCTCTCTAGTTTATGAATTTTAGAAGGTTATTTTGTCATCCAGCATCAGAGACTGATTAATTATGTATAATATTCCTTACTTTTTGGGGTGGGGAGATCAGCTTGATTCTGTTGTGTCATCATTGGCAATCATTTTGGCAATAGTCCTTTTTTTTTTCTTTAATTAAAAAAAGTGTCAAAACCCAGAATGCAGGTTTACAAAGAATTATGAAATATGTAGTTTATAAAAAATGATGAGAATCTGGTACCCAATTGGAGATCAGCAAGCATGATTGTCCCTTAATATCTCAAAAAATCTGTGGCTTTCTCCATAACACTCCTCATTTGTGTCTGCCCTAAATCTTGCATCATAGCATCATGGCATTAGCCAATTCCTGTCATTATGCTCGGCGATAAGGCTGCTTTTTAGGGCATGATTATATCCTCAGGAAAAAAGGCGGCCGGCTTCTCCTTTACCACTGCAAACTAATCAGCCCCCCAAAAATTACTTATTGATCTCTGGTTGCAGTGTGCGGAGAGGGATTTAGTGTGGCCGGGTCATGGCAGGAGCCGTGTGTGTGTGTGTGTGTATATACCAGACTGTTTGAATATAGACAGACCTTTTATGTCATGGGATCATCGAATATGAACCAATTTCAGCGCAAACTCCTTTTAATTGCCATTTACCCCTGAATAATCATCATAACAAACCTATTTGGGACAAACCAAATTGAGAATCCGCTTCGCACTAATATAATCAGCACTTAGACATTTTCTACATCAAAGTCTATTTTTCATGAGACTACAGGGCATTGAACTAGATTTGTTCAGACGTTATATTATGTCTAGATTTCCAAATAGCTGAATATTTATATTGCCAATGGAGAAAAACCAGAGAACTGTGGAAAACTTAATGAACAGCCTCCAGGCCGCAGATCAATACAGTCATTACATTTGTGTACAAGTAGCTTGTTATTTTGATAGAAGAAGCTGGTTTATTTACATGTACATATTTTATTTGTTCATGCAACAAGCATGAGGGTGGTTTTGAGGGTATGTTACAGTATGTGCAGACAGTGTTTGGGTCCGTACTGTCTCTGTGTCAGGGCTCATTGATCCGGACTGTGGGAGATGAATGGATTAATTACAGGCACAGTGAGCTGTGGGACTACAGGCAGCCGGGCAGGAGACGTAACCGAGGGCCCGGGACGGAGAAAAGCCGTTACAGGCAAATTGAACACTGTTAATGAATGTAGCGTCGCCTGTGGCTCCATCGCTGGTCCCTGGGTGTGAAAACTGGGCCATGCATTCCTCTGCCGCCCCCTGGGAGCAGGAATGAAGGATGGGTGATGCCCCCGAGGTCTCCTTCCAATACTATATGAACAATTTCAAAAAGCAGAACCAGAAATATAAGATTTGTTTTAGTTACAGTAAGGTTTATTATACAATGGTTTTCTCACTCTAAAAAAATGCTGGGTTAAAAACAACCCAAGTTGGGTTATAGATGGACAAACCCAGGTTAATGGTTAATGCTAATGGTTGGGTTAATGCTATTGTGCCCTCTTTCACAAGATGTAATGTAAGTCTCTGGTCAAGTTTCAGCTGAAAATACCCCACAAATTTGCCCCTATTTGAGGGTGAGCAAAAACATGCCTTTTACTTTATATATTGCTGGCTAAAAAATATATATCCAAAATTGGTTGAAAAAATGGCTGGGTGAAAACAACCCAATCCCTGGGTTTGTCCATATTTAACCCAATTTTTTTTAGAGTGCTTTGAAGCATTTTGGAAGGCCATTTAAAAACATGAATTACATGTGAATTACATTACTTGTTTTTATTAACATACATAAATCCAGGGGGGGGAGGGTGGGTGGTCATCAATTACTCACCCTCATGATGTTCTAAACCCATAAAACTTTTCATCTTCCAAAACACAAATGAAGATATTTTAAAGAAATCTGAGTTTTCTGTCCCTCCGTTGACAGCTACAAATGACACTTTGATGCTTCAAAAAGTTCATAAAGAGATCGTAAAACTAAACCATATGAAGTGAGTGGTTTTGCCCAAATTTTCTGAAGAGACACGCTCACTTTATATGATGAGCAGATTGAATTTAGGCTTTTATTCACATAAAAATTGATCAGAGAACATAAACAGAAGCTCAACCATACTTGCTTGACGTGTGAGAAGAAACCTCATTGGTTGTGGCGGAAGCTCAAACGTGCTGAGAATGAACCTCATTGGTTCTCGTATGTCAAGCAAGCATGCTCGAGTTTCTGTTTACCCTATCTGATGTTTGAGTTGATGAATGTTTGTATGTGAATAAAAGCCTAAATTAAATCTTATCATCATATAAAGTGATCGAATCTCTTCATAAGATCTCTTTACGAACTTTTTTTAGGCATCAAAGTGATAGTTTGCATAGACTGTCAATGGAGGGACAGAAATCTCTCAGATTTCATTTAAAATTGCTTAAATGTTTAGAACAACATGAGGGTGAGTAAATGATGACAGAATTTAAATTTTTGGGTGAACTATCCCTTTAAAGCAACTCAAAAAATGAGGAATACAACAGCATAAGCGATTCATTTTGATGTCAACAAATGGAGCTGAAATGAAAGTGAGATATATTGAGACAACAGTGAACAAAAATGACTTTCTTCTTCATGTAGTTACCATAACGAATGTGCATTGTATAAGGCATACTGCTCATTTGTTAGTGTAAACCCTATATATTTTAAAAGAATGCATTTTCAGTGACTCAATGCATTTAAATGACCTTTAAATATGTACTTTGAACTCGCTCTCTAACTTGAGGCTGAAAGCTAACATGGTGAAACGACTTGTTTTTGTTCAAATCACCCATAGCCGGTTTACATCTCATGTAAAATTTATGTAATCAGATAAATTAAAATAATCTGCATTTGTAACCGCATTCTGATAAACCTAAAATGAACAGAATAGTCGTTGTGATATCCCTTTTGATATCCGTTGCTGCATTCAGCTTGTGTCTTCGCTGCAAATTTACTCACAATAGCATAATAAAGGACAGAGCTTGGACAGGAAGAAATGTGTGCCAGAACCTATTAAACCAACCTCAATTTAGCTGCCATAAAAAAGAAAGAAATGCATAATGAATAATTGAGTTCCAATGAGTTGTGGGCCTTCTGTTTATCCAATTACGGCACATTAAAAATGAATGATTAATCAATTATTGCTGTTGGGGATTCTAGGTGCTATCAAAGTGGCTGCCCTTTTCTTTGTCCATCCATCTTCATAGCTTCGCTCGCTTTATAAGTCCAATGGAAGCTGCAGTACGCTAGCAACTGCACTTTCTGTTAGCGTCAGTGGTTACTGTGTGCAACTTCATACAAGTTTAACTATTAAAACCCCTATGGATTAAAAAAATCGTTTGTTAGCTTAGAAGGCCATATGCTAGCATACTGGTGTTCTGTGTATTGAGTATGAAATTCAATTCACTCATATTTGGTCCAATAAAATGCTTTCTAGAATAGTAATGCACCCTCCCCATAAATTATAAACTACCTGCCTCTGACTAGCAATAGCAAATGGCAAATCAAGGTTTGTTGGTCTAATAACATCTATTGTCTTCTATGGAAGTGTCTGGAACTGATTCATTTTGCTTTTGTTCATTTTCAAGTGTTTTTCTCCCTCTCCATGCTGTTAATCTAAAAAGAGAGATAGACAGACAGAAAGAACTGCTGGAATTTTGTCTGAACAAGGAACATAAGCCACCAAAACACACACACACACGCCCCCAAGCCGATTCCAGTCATTACTAGACACACACAGAGATCCAATCCCGATCCCAGACAGTCATACCGACCTAATATATCAGCTCTATTGATTTCCCTGCAAACAAATAAGACTGTTTTGGGAGCAGTGGAATATGCGAGTGCACTCAGGAGGTCATGAAAGCACCATAGCGACCTTGGGTTAATCGACTCTTTTCACTTCATGCACATTTTATTTATTTTGTGCCATTTGTAAAAAAAAAAAAAAAAAAGCTTAGTTATCTGATGGAAATGCATGCTATCAGTGACATCCCTTCTCCGGAGCCATAGGTGGTCCATCTCTTAGTTCATTCTCTTTTTTTCTTCTATATTGCGAGTCTGAAAAGGACTACTGTATGTACCTTGTTCAGTTTGTACTGCTGGACAGCGATAGCTGCTCGATCTACCATCTGATCCCTGTTTCATTCTATCAGGAGGTCAGCGCTGCCTTCTCTCTGTGTGTACTCGGTGTGAGGGAGGTGAAAGCTCTGTTTGTTGACATAGAAGATGATGTGAATTTCCTGGAACTGTATGAGCCGTTGTTGGTATCAGTCACCTCACCTACAGCGGGTTTGCTTCTTTTATTAACCGAGCTATTGAAAAGAGATGAATAGAGAAAAAAGTAGGGATGTTTTATAAATGGAAAGATTAACCGTTATAATTGAAATGTTATGTAACTTGAATTAGTTTCTCAATGTTATTTGGTGTACAGAAATGATAGATAGATAGATAGATAGATAGATAGATAGATAGATAGATAGATAGATAGATAGATAGATAGATAGATAGATAGATAGATAGATAGATAGATAGATAGATAGATAGATAGATAGATAGATGGACAGACAGATGGACAGACAGATAAACAGACAGAAGGAATATAAAAGTAGACAGATATGTGAGTCATTGACGAAAAAGGTTTTTAAAAGTGTAAAAAACATAATGGAGATATAATTAATTTTGAAGTTTTATTAAGTGTTAACAATGAGATTATGTTGTTTTTATAATAAATTAACTCTGCTTTTGTCATTTTTTTACCAGATGGACAATATTTGTCACCAAAAAAGTCATTCGGTTTATCCAAAACGACACTTTTGGTTATACCGAATGACGATATTTTCAAACAATGCTAACAGGCTGATATCTAGCTAGCTAGCAACAGGAAAATCAAACATTTTAAATTTATTACAAGTTTTTAAAATATTACAACATTTTCCATGTTTTATAGCAGTTGTACCGGATGACCTGATATTTCGGGACATGCGTATGAGCAAGTGAAAACATGAATTTTTCAAATAGTTAAGAGAGAGTTAGAGTACAGTTCCTTTGCAGGTGTCTGAATGATGTCACATCCTGTCACATGATATTGACCGCATGACTTGATCCAAAATGATGGTTACTCCGAATGACATCAGTAAAATTTATTTTTCCGGACATTTATTCTCACAACAAAGTAACGACATCTATACATAATTTTAATACCATGTTGCACTATGTTGATGTATGATGTTAAAATCATAAAATCATGCCAGAATAAAAAATATATACATTTATTATATTTTAATATATTTTAATCACAAATGAAATGGCTGTATTGGCCTTTGGACGGTTAAACCGAATGACCTTTTGACACTTCAAAATCTTTAAAATACCTTTATATGTAGCAAAATATAATTAACACATTTTGGATTCAATAAAAGAGATCTAGTTGTACTATCTTACATACTTTGGATGTCATATTTTTGTTTTTGTTATTATTATTAAGGCCTTTGGACAAAAAAAGACCCGTCACGTCATTGACCAATATACATAATGATTCTTGCTTGATGCTAGTCCATTTTTGTATAACTATTACAGAAAAGTGATTATTATAAGATGGTTTTGACAGTAAAATATAAAAGCACTGCTAGAGAAATGCATTTGTGTAATTGAACTTTTGACTCAAAAACAGTTACTGAGATGAAGACTTCGTGACGGCTAGTCTCTGTAATGCTTACAGAAAAGGAAAATTTGACACAAATGTGTTTTTAATTGTACCATATGTACCCAAATCATCATTTTGTTTTTGCCAACACAAAAATCTGTTCCTAGTTCTAGTACAATTCCTAAGTCTTAAAAATGAAGCCTTCTAAGGGTGTCTTTAGCTTGTTTTTGCGATCAGGATTCATAGGAGGTTCTGTCAGAGCCTGTTGTTGTAAATTGTTCACTTTAAGTACTAATCCTGCCAGAGATTGCGCTTGAAGTAGTCACCGTAATATATGGAAACAAATTCAGCTTGTTCTAATAATCACAGCTTCAATTGCACATTACTCCACGCTAACCAGATTAGCACTGACAATGGCAGTATCACTGCTACAATAGCATGCGCGCTATCAGGACAATAAATGCACTCTGCTTTAATTACAGCTGTCTTGCCTCATGATTAGTCTTGATCTCTGTCACATATGTGAACTGTTTCGTCTTAAATGCTGTTTTATCCTTCAGCAATGTGTAGAGAGAGTTATAGAGAATGTTGCATATTGATTCTGGAGGCTTTAGCAGCCATTAAAACTCATCATTGCAGCTGATTTTTAAATGTGAGAATAATAGATGTAGGATGATAGGAATTAGTGCTGTTTATCTACAGTATTGGTCATTGTATCATAGCCTCTATTAATGTTTTCTCTCATTTTCTGTGCCTCATTTTTTCAGGGTTAGTGTTTGTAGACATCTATTTTGTATTTGCTTTATATGTTGCTCTATCTTTAAAGATCCCCATGTCTTTGTTAGAGGTGCTACAACCAAAGTTTCAGGTTTGATCCCTAGTTCCTTCCTAGTTCCAGAGCACCCAATCTCACCCAATCCCATGGAGTCTGTTCCTGCAATTAGTGTGCTATAAAATGCTTTGGATAAAAAGCATTAGCTAAATGGCAAGCAATTAAAGTCCAACCTTTAGCAACGATTTAATGGTTGGACGTTATTGAGTGTGACAAAACATGTTTTGAGAAGACAATGTTTTAGTCTACATGAAAGTGAAGAGCAGCTTGCAGGATTGAAAACCTTAGCAACCACATAGCAATTGAAAACCTTTCTCTTCCCCATGAAATTGATGGTATTTTTAAACGAGTTTAATGCAATTCAAGCTCAATGAACAGAATTTGTGGTATACTGTTGATTAAAGTCATTTCAACAAGTCCTTCATTTTCTTTTCAAAGAAGAGATTACAGTGAGGCACTTACAATGGAAGTAAATTGGGCCAATTTTTCAGATTAAGTAACAACTAAAATGTGAGGCTTATTTTATGAAAATGTTTACTCTGTTAAAATTTGTATGTTTAAAGCTGTTTAAATCATATATATATATATATATATATATATATATATATATATATATATATATATATATATATATATATATATATATATATATATTTTTTTTTTTTTTTTTTTTTGGTTATTATAAGGTTTTAGTGTTTACATACGTCTACAGATTTCGGCAATTTTTTCACACCTAAAAACCTGTTTCAGCAACAAGCATATTCTTGTGGCTATATTTTTGGAACAGAATTTATGAACTTGCCTCAATCATTTCCATTTTAAGTGCCTTATAGTAACCCACAGTTTTGCATATTTTTAATGAAAATGGGGACAGTGGCAAGTGAGAAAATATACATATTTTTTTGTGGTAATCAAACATTACATCAACTTAAATATTAATTCAATGTGCAAATAGTAGCTATAGGGTGTAACAGTACATGAAAATGACAGCTTGGTACATGCCTCGGTATTGATGTCACAGTTCGGTAACTTCTTTTTCTTAAACAGTGTATATTGAACAAATTGTCTCTCTTTAAATAAACTCAATTATAATTAACATTTTCTCGAGGATAATCTCAGCTAATGCTGTAAATTATATACAGGGAGCCCTTTCTTGCACATTACTATAATATTAAAGATTATAATAAACAACAGTTAAATTAAATAAATAAACAAACTATTAAATACAGTTGCCATTTATTTTTAGATATAATAATCAACATCTCTGATGGTTTGGGGTTGCATGAGTGCGTGTGACATGGGCAGCTTACACATCTGGAAAGGCACCATCAATGCTGAAAGGTATATCCAAGTTCTAGAACAACATATGCTCCCATCCAGACGTCGTCTCTTTCAGGGAAGACCTTGCATTTTCCAACATGACAATGCCAGACCACATACTGCATCAATTACAACATCATGGCTGCGTAGGAGGAGGATCCGGGTACTGAAATGGTAGGCCTGCAGTCCAGATCTTTCACCCATAGAAAACATTTGGCGCATCATAAAGAGGAAGATGTGATAAAGAAGACCTAAGACAGTTGAGCAACTAGAAGCCTGTATTAGACAAGAATGGGACAGCATTCCTATTCCTAAACTTGAACAACTTGTCTCCTCAGTCCCCAGATGTTTGCAGACTGTTATAAAAAGAAGAGGGGATGCCACACAGTGGTAAACATGGTAAACAACTAATATAGTGATTATATATAGTGAAATGTTCCCCTCTAGAGTTAATTTCTCTAGTGAACTAACCAGTGTTGGGGAAGCTGCTCTGAAACTGTAGCTTGACAAGCTACAAGCTTCTCATAAGTTAAAGTAGTTGTTACATTCAAGCTACCCTTCTTAAAAAGTAGTAAGCTACACTACAAGTTACTATCAAAAAAGTAGCTAGCTACATTAAAGCTATTTTTTTTTCCAAACAGTGACATTGTTACAAATAGGCCTAATTGAATAATTGTTAGTGGAAAATGGTATAAGTAAAGTAAAATATTATATAACAGCATAATGCAATGCAATGCAATAATGCTTTCAAAGAGTAGGGTGAATTCAGGTTGATTGGGACACTTTTCCAAGTCATTTCAATGGCAAAAATGGTTCCAATCATTTGATTTTGTAAACTATCCAATACACACAATACTCAAATATAGCCCATATCTGAAACTGGCTGTCGAAGTGCAAAATTGCAACATCAGTGCAAGAACAAAATGTATGCAATTTAAATCAAATACTCAAGATTTGTCAAAACTGCAGGGTAAACTCAGAACACATGCAGTGATGGAGCACGAGCATTTATTTTGAACAAAACCACTCTGAGACGCAAATCATGAGCTGCTCACATGAACACAGTCACTTTGCTTGGAATCCTGCTGCAACCAGTCTTTGCCAAGTGCACTATATCGCGATTTTATTCTCTGTTCGATTAGTGATCTTTCAGTTTCATTACAAAACTGTGGCGGAACAGATTAAACCATCGCAGGTCATCTTTGTAATTAAATCAAAAGTATACATTTGATATAGAGTGCAATAAAGCAGGATAATTAATCAATTTTAAAAGGCTATTATTTACCTCCTGTATGTGCTTTAATTCTTCGAAGTAGACAGCATTTAATCTTTGGTTTGCATAACTTACAGTCGACTCAATATCCACTCATGTACGTCCTTTACATAATCATCAGACGGTCTCTTGTCGGTGGACGGACTCTAAAGCCGCAACATCCGTGATGTAACGATAGATGGCGGTAATGAACAAATTTAGTTTGTGATAAGAAGAATACTGAATACTGTAATAAAAAGAAGACTGCTTCACTGTATTACAGGCTCATGACTCATCAGAACACAAAACGAAATGTAGCTTTTGGTCAAGCTATACCGCTACTTGTTGGAAAATAAATAGTTAACTACTGGAAAAGCTACACTGTTTTAAAAGTAGCGGAGCTACTGAAAAGCTACTGAAAAATGTAGTTAAGCTACTTCCCAACACTGGAACTAACATGCTGTGGACACTAAATGACTTCCCTGAGGTAAATGTAATGCTGCGTTAGATATTATTCTCAAGCTTTTTTATTGATATTTTTCTGCGGTTTAAACACTGGTTGAGAGATTACATATAAACATATATATGCATAGACCATCAGTTCTTCTTCTTCTGTGCTTTTTCCTGTTGTGGTGGTTAGCATTGCATTACTGTGCCCGCCCCCTTCTGGATTGGAGTATGGATCACCTGTGACCAACTGTATTCTGTATACACCGAAATGTAACGTCAATACCATGACGGTTCGAAATGAATACAATTACCATAACACCCCTAGTAGCTTTAATATGATTGGTATTATAGTTCTAGGGTGTTCTTCCATCTAAAAAATATATCTAAATTACGACATATGCTCTCAATGACAAATGCGGAACAGTTGGTTCATGCATTCATGACCTCAAGACTAGATTATTGTAACGCTCTACTGGGTGGTTGTTCTGCTCGGCTTTTAAACAAACTACAGTTGGTTCAAAATGCGGCAGCTAGAGTTCTTACTAGAACCAGAAAGTATGACCATATTAGCCCAGTTCTGTCAACATTACATTGGCTCCCTATTAAACATCGTATAGATTTTAAAATCTTGCTACTTACTTATAAAGCTCTAAATGGTTTAGCTCCCCAGTACCTAAGTGAGCTCTTAATGCATTATAGTCCTTCACGTTTATTGCGATCTCAGAATTTAGGCCAGTTGATAATACCCAGAATATCAAAATCAACTGAAGGCGGCAGATCATTTTCCTATTTAGCACCTAAACTCTGGAACAATCTTCCTAGCATTGTTCGGGAAGCAGACACACTCTGTCAGTTTAAATCTAGACTAAAAACACATCTCTTTGCTCTTGCATACACATAACACATTATCAATACATTAACATTTTTCAAATCCGTTAAAGGATTGTTACGCTGCAATAATTAGGTCGGCCGGAACCGAGAACATTTCCTATAACACTAGATATACCTGTACATCAGAACAAGAATGGCATCTACGCTAATATCTGTCTCTCTGCTTATCCTGAGGTTTGCCGGGTGCTGGATCCAGGCCGTATCCAGGTCAGATGGAGAACCTGCGTCTGGACCTGACTACAACGTAGCCCAGGATCCCCGTATCCGCTTACATATATTTATATATAATCGATTTTTAAACTCTATAATAAAAATGTACAATTCAGATTTTGATCTCCATATACATTTACATATATATATATCTTCCAAGGGGTTTTTTCCCTCCTAGGACTTTTTTCCCAGTGCTAGCACGCTGGGTTTTTCTCCTAGGGGTTTTTTTCCACCCCTGGAAGTCAGCCGACATTGGCTTAATGTAGCACCATCTTGTATATGTTACATATTACCACGCTTGTTTGTACAGTTTTAACCACTTCCCTTTTTTTTTTCTGTGCTTCTAATATGTAAAGCTGCTTTGAAACAATTACCAATTGTAAAAGCGCTATATAAATAAATTTGACTTGACTTGACTAATGCATCCAGTACAATTCAACAATCCAGTTGTACTTCTTTATTTGTAACCAATGTAGTTTTCTTTTGATTAAAATTTAAAAACAAACTATTATGGGAATTTGAAATTCCTCTGTAAATATATTTATGCATTACTTTAGATTATTAAATACATTTTATAATGAGTAATGTAGTATTTTTTTTTTTTTTTTTGCCACAGTTTACAAGTAACGTTCTTCTAAACTGCTGAAGGGCATCTTATATTTAGAGGTTCTGTATGTGGCTCCTGATCTCAGCTCATGTGGAGGAAATTTTCTACTGATGGAAACGGACTGCGGGAGAGGGAAAGGCCACAGCAAACCCTTGCCCCAGAAGACACTCGCGGCTTCTAAATGGCTCAATTTACCTTTGCCGAGCTCCAGAAGAGCACAGCCCCGCGCCACACATGCGGTTACGGCAAAAATCAATAAGTATTCTCAGTACAAGGGACCTTATTAAAACTGGACCACTTTTTTTTTCTCTTTCTCTGTGTGTTTAGAAGAAACACTCACCCCCAGAAATCATTAAAGTGCACAGCAACAGATCTTCCGCTTTAAGAGCTGCAACCATCCATTTTGCGCTCATTTCTGCTTTGGGCTTTTGTGATTGTGTGGACATTGGGCCATTACTACTAGTTTAGTGGTACATTCTGGGTAATTCTATTACCGTCGTCCAGATGAGTTTCTCTGCAGGTGTTGTTGGGTTCAGTTTGGACAGTGTGGCTCTGGAGAAATTAGTTTGATGAAAATCCCCTTCCTCAACAATGGTTAAACCTGCAGCAATCACAATGTGGGTTGTAGTAACTTACCGCGGCTTTACGAAATCTTTTACACAAGTAGATTAAGAAATCAATGTTCACATTTTGTTTCTTGACACATAATGGGATTGTCTTCTGTGAATTATATGGCCATCTGGCATTTTTACAGTCACACCACCTCAGGTTGGTACGACCCTCAGATTGAAGGTGGTTGGTTCATCCTTCAACTAAACTGTGGCAGAAATTCACTCTGCAGTATGCAATGGTGCATTTTTTTGCTATTATATTTGATTAAATCTAGACGGAGACCTTGAATCTGGTTGTCTTTTATATACCACAATGGCATTGGGCCTCCATGTACACAGGCAACCGTAACACTGAAATACATCTACACCATTACGAGCTTCATTTTACATTCCCCCAGCAAGCCATAGAGATAAAAAGCCATGGGCTCTGAAATACCTTGCTCTATCCTTAGTGTGAAAATGACCTTTTGCAGTTTTTATATCTGCAGCGTTAACAGCCCACAGTAAAGTCTCAAGGCCTGTGCTGCCGCATAGATGTGCATGTGTTGTAAAAGGAAACGGATAGCGCAGTTGACCCAGGGCTCGCGAGTAGCTGTACACCTACACGCGATCCCTGCTCACCCACCCCCCGAACAGAGTGCAAACTATCAGTCATAATAACCTGGAAGAAAGGAAGGCAAGATTCCTCCATGGATTCTGCAGAAGGTCTGTTTATGAGTGATGCAGAGCATGTTTTATATATTGTGGACCCTGTATACTTTTGATTGGATTCATTTTTAGTCTGTGAATTGTGCCTTTGGCCAATATTACTTTTGAAATGTTTTAAACCCCATTGTTTTTAATGAAAATAATTCTTGTTGTCTCCTTGTACCTATCCATTGTTATCCCTATTCATCTCAGTGCCAGTTCTGGAAACTTCCTGAAATGAAGGCTCTTCCAGAAGGTAGACAGTAAAATGATTCTGCTTCATTAACTCAAACAGTAGAGCATCAGCAATGCTAAGGTCATGGGACTGATTCCCAGGGAATACATGAACTGATAACCTTGAATGCAAAGTTGCTTTGAATTTGGCATAAATGGCAAATGGCAAATATTGGATTCCTTTTTATGATTTTAGAAAATGTCTTGGTTCAGAACCCCATGAAGGGACTCCTATAAATTTCTGAAGTGCTTGACATATTTTGTTTTGCAGTTAAATCTGTATAGAGGTTTTATTTTAATTATGCATTTAGATTCTGTATTACTTTGTACCATGTTCTAATTTCCAGTAACTATTACTTTTGTAATGCTTTCATGTTTTTGCAATGATCATTTCTAACATGTATAATATGAAATTATCTTAATGGCAGGAATTATTGAGATAATTCCAGTTCACTGGATATAATAGCATATAATAATTCACTTACAGACAAGCACATGTGTTAGACCTCAGGGTAAGTAGAGAAGTACCAATTTTCGTATCATTTTTGGGTAGAAAAGCAGGTCACCTTGATTTTGCCAAGTAAGATATGTTCCTGGAACAATATTTCTGTCCAAAATTTTTGTCCTACCCCTAAATGTAGCCCTACCCATAACTTATCCCTAAAACCAGAGGGAAATGTTAAGTGAACAACACTGATGTAGAAGCTTTAGTGCTTTGATTATAAGTGACATAAACTGTAAATGTGTGGCTCAAATGTGACTGGCTTTTTGCTAGACAGTTCTTGCTAGTTGCTAGGCTTCTTTCTAAGATGTTCTCTGCAGTTTTTAGTCCATTGTTATGAGGTTGCTAACATGTTCAGAGTTGTCTGTAATCCATTGATATGTGGTTGCTAATGTTCTCTGAAAGTTTTTAGTCTGTTTCACAGGTTTTTGAGTGTTGTTGCCTATTCTTAAATTGCTCTGAGTGGTCTTTGACCCATACCTATGTTGTTGCTTAAGTATTCTAAGCATTTTAGCCTGCTGTGTTGCAGTTGCTCAGGTGTTCTGGGTGTTTTTCTCCATTGATGTGTGGTTACTAAGGTTTCCTGAGTGGTTTATATATATATATATATATATATATATATATATATATATATATATATATATATATATATATATATATATATATATATATATATATATATATATATATATATATATATATATATATATATATATATATATATATATATATATATGTACTGTGAGAATGTTCACTTGCTGCTATATATAATTACTGCTGTCAAATCGATTAATCACCTTTCTCCTCAATCTGCCGAGAGAAAATTGTAATTATGATTGCTTGGAAAAGTCATAGCACACCTGGGTTACGCCCCAAATTTTAATATGTAGGGTTTGGTGTTTTGACAAAAAAAAAAAAAAAAAAAAAGGTTTTATCCTTTCTTTTTCAAGCACTACTAGCCTAATTAAAATCAAAATAGGGATCTTGGCAAGGATAGTGATCATTTAGGACAAGAAACCAACGGAGAAGAGGTATGTTCTTCAGTCCTTTTGCCAGCTGCTAATCACAAATACCGTCAAGAGTTCTAAATCGTCCAGTAATCTGTCTCAATGTGAGGGGTATTGAGATATTGAGATGGTTGTAACGTCTGCCAAGAGAGCTTTAGTTTCTCCTTTAGCAGTTCTTGAACTCGACTGAATGGAGAAATGAGGATGAAAGCTGAGATGCAGAAAGAGGGTGAGAGAAAGAGAGAATAGGGAGTGTTTTGGGAAGGCGCCAGAAAACTGATTTGATGACAATGTAATGATTTCTTATGTAAATGACCAAATCAGCAGCCTTATTTAATTGGCCCAGCTGTGCTGTAGTCTTTTGTGGTGTGCTAACCGCTCTGAAAATCTGTCCCTTGTGTTTCCTGTCTGCTCTAAAGAGCTAGCTTCTGCTCCTCTGAGAATTGCCGTGTCTTGCTTGTCTTTCTTGCAACATTCCCACCTGCTAATTTACATATTCCTTCCCCGATAGGCGTCGAATAAGAACCCCAAATTTTGGCTTTTACAACCCAATCCAATAAACTGCTCTCAGAATAGCAGCATTCATGAAGTCTTGGCACTGTTATTGACTCCCTTTTGCATAAATAAAAAGACTGATTCTGTAATAACAAGCTCAGTGAAGACTTGTTGGTGTTTTTGAATCATTTAATAATTTGCCAGAGCGGCCGACTGATACTGTGGGACTTCATCTGAAGTCAGTCACTGTATTCACATATTATACCCAAGATGCTTGGGGCTTTTGTGGTGGATTCACAACATAATTGGCCTTTCGTTCCAATTATTTGTGTCCTTATCTAGCTTCCCAAAATTAAGTGTCTACATCCTTCTTTTGGTGTGCTCTGTATACCAAATAACCTCGGCCAAGCTATCCCCATCCATTTCTTTATTTGACCGGGTTTAGCAGTGTGCAGTGCTACATTATACCAAGATTGCGTAAGGCTGCAGAGGGACCAATTAGGCGGTAGAGACAGCGGAATGAGTCTCCATTCAGCTGCAGCTAGCATGGGATCAATGTCGAGAAAAAGGCAAAGCCTCATCGCAGCAGAAAAGTTGGTGGAGAATGCAGTGATGTTTATTTGAAGTTTTCTGAGAAGGGCCGGACTATTGACGGAATCGTGTGAAGCAAGAGTTCAGGCTTTGGATCGAGCAACATCATAAATATTTTATTCTAAAAGGGTGGGCTTATTGAAGCCAAGCATTGATAGATGTCATTGCAATCATCACAAAAATGCTCTGGCAAAGCATCGAAGGCTTAATAATTAATCTTTTTGAATATTTCAGACTTGTTTAATGAGCTACGCAGATGTTATTATGTTTCCCGTTTCCCATGCGCTGTCATAGCCTTGCAGATATTATGTTATTTATTCACTGCCGGTCCAAGTGTTGCTTTGTAAATACCAATTACCGCGTTGAACGTATTGCAGAGTGCTTTGTACACCCAGATATATATATGTAACTGTTTATTTCAGCCCATTTCCACATCTCTCCATTTATGATACACCTACATTTCCATTCGAATGTGCTATTAGCCAAGATTTGTGACTGAATCTTTGAAAGGCCGTTTTGTGGTTCTGCTGATTTTGTGGCTCTGAAACTGACAGTAACTATCATAACTACTTGTAAATGTAGCGTTTTAATGATAGCCTTAGGTATTTACGAGCTGTGGCTGAATTAAGGCCTCGGTGTCGGCAGTAATGTTTTGTGGCGATGTGCTAAGATACGCACAGATATGCACACATTGCCACTGTTCTGTAATGGCCCCTCTGAGAACGGACCGAAAGTGCTTTTTCAGCACTCGCTAATGAAACAAATCGAACAGGTCAGTCGTATACCGCTTCTTGTCCATTGTTCCCCTCGAGTCAGGTCAGGGCTGAAGGCTCTTAATTGTATCTCCAGGTTCCCGATTTTGGTTATCTTTTGGTCATGGCCTGCTTCTCTTTATTGGGTACTTCATAAACCCCCTCAACCAACTCTCTGGTGTGGGTCTGCACCGCATTGCTGGGGTTCCAAATCAATAGCGGACAGTCATTAGCTGAATTTGTTGCCGTGGATGCTCATAAGGCAACAATTACAGCTGAAATGGAGAGGTTTGGGATGGGGGTGGGAGAAGCTAGGGGTTGGGGTGGTGATGGGGGAGGTATTGCGCCCTGGAGGAGGTTCATGTCAGACATTCAGGCCCTGGTTTCATTAGAGAGTGTCGGGATCCATACTGTCTGTGAACGGGTTGCGGCCGGATAGAGGTGATTTGTAGCCCAGAGGCGTCGGGTCACAGGTGGGCTGTAAGTACGGTCAGAGGGCTTTATCCCGGGTCACTGGAGCCCAGAGGAATCCACCCACTATCAAATGTGTTGGCTTTTATGAGGGCCAGTGATGACCAGAGGGCAGGTTAACCCCAGTGCTTTGACCCCTTTAGGTATGGACAATTACAAGTACATTACGGTTTCTCTTTGGCCCTTTAAAATTGGTGTAAATTCATCTCTACAGTGTATTTTGTGATGCAAGCAAGAAATGGGGGCATACAATAAACCAGTAGTATCTGTTTCCCTCTTTTGAGCAAGCAAATATGACATATTTATAGCAGCTGTTGTTGCTGCTATAAAGTAACTTGATACATCAACATCTCTGAAATTCATGCACTACCTGTAGCTCAGATAGAGTGTGGCCCTTGCAATGCCAAGGTCATGGGTTTGATTCTCAGGGAAAGCAAGAACTGGTAAAATGTAATAGTGTACTTTGAATGCAATGAAAGTTGCTTTGGATCAAAGCGTCTGCCAAATGCATAAACGTAAATGAACTCTACAGGCATCAAAGCAGTGTTTTTGCAATAAAACCACCACTTGTATCATTACATATTCAAGACTATTACTTTCAGATCCCAAAACATTTTAAAATTTTTGGTCAATGTACACATGCATATTGTTGGTTGCTGCATTGATTCTTGGGTCTTCTCTAGCTTGTAGTGTTGCTATGTTAACCTTACTGCACATTGTTTCCTTCTGGCAAATATGTCCTTGACGTATTTATTTAAATATTTTGAATCAATCAAAATGCTTCAAAATATCTCCAAGGACAATTCAATGGGGCATATAAACAATCCAATGAGGTACAGGTACTTTGTCAATTTGAATATGTTGAATAACACAATTTATCTTTTTTTTTTTTTTCTTTTAAAAATGTATATATAAAATTTATGTATGTTTTATTGAGCAGGGAAGGGAAAGTCATGCTTCATATTAAATAGGCGGTTCTATGTAAAATGCAATGCAACTCAATGCAACGCAACGCAAATATACCTGCTTGATTCTTTGATAGCCCTTCTTCTAATGAAGTCAAAATTGTACTGTCAGAGTGTTAAAAATTTGGGGGATTTAGCAATCATTATAGGTTGTACTGTAATGCCAGTGCATGGAGAGAAATGAGAAAATGAGCTTAAAGTGAACATACTGAAACATCTCATGACCCTCATTCTGGGGTGCGTTTCCCAAAAGCATCGTTAGCCAACTAACATCGCAAGTTTTGTCGTTACTTACATAGTTCAATGATTTGGTGTTTCCCAAAACCATCACAAACTTGTGTGGTTGGAACGACAGCTCTCGACCTGTGACAAGAGTGTGCATGTGCGTACGTGCTCTAGTACGTAAGAACAAGCATTTGAGTTAATCTGGAAAAAAAGCAAAATAACTGAGGAAAATGAGAATTAGTCCTCAAATGACATGTCCGTGATTTATAGCAGAAAATCTAGCATTAATTCGATCTCAAACGGATTAATTTAACCTGTTAGCCAGCACCCCCGCTTTTGGAAAATCCCAAAAAATGACATACCCAAACTAAAACAGTTCATGAACCCTTTGCACTAAAAGCATAAGTAAGGTCTCATTTGAAAGCAGACACTTTGCAGTTTATGGTAAATTCATAATTAATTATTGTCACAAAGAAGAAAATAGTTTAAAATAGCTTTGAAATTTTGAAAAGTTATTAGAAATTTATTTTTAGGAAATATATTTATGAAAATAAAAGTGAAGTTGGCCCTGTGGCAATCTAGAAATGCACTGCAGCTAAAGCCACATGTCTGACCATGTTATATTTCAAATCTGAAGATGATAGGTTTAAAACTCTGAGTTTTATTACATGTTTTTCAAGACCATGTCATGAGACTTTATTTAGAAAGGACTCTAAAATGTTAACTGATGTTTATTGTCATCTATTCAAGGGTATTGTCGATATTGTTTTTGTGGTGCTAAGTGCCCCATTCAGTTTCAGTCTCCCCTGAACACATTCACACCTCTCCAGCCAGCTTATAGCTCTAATTATTCTTTTCTTTTGTCTCTATTATAATTACTGATGTTCTATTCAAGATTTAATCCCTCATTTCATTCACCAAACTTCTCACTTCACCTTCTTTCAAACTGTATCTAATGCCCTTCTTGGAAAAAAAAGACAGAAAAAAAGTGAGCTTTACTATTAAAAATTATTTATTTGCATTAGCTTTAGATTAGAACAGGTGCATCTCTGGGCTCGTTAGCATATTAGCTTAGCACACCAACAAAACATGACAATTTATAAGATTAAAACCACGTTTCTTCTCCAAACTTACTAGTCGATTGTTTTAAATAACCTTCTTTGATGTGATGTGGCTTTGGATCAAAAATCAGACAGAAAATATACCATTTTAGGCTATTCTGCACAATGAGAAAAGCTATCTCGATTAGCATTGCATTATAAATATAATCTACTATTATGAATACCTGACATGGCGTGAAGAACACAGATAAACCAGGTGCACAGAGCGCCCTCCGGCTTCGGGTATGTGTTGGACACACAGTAGTCAGCGTATACAGCGCTCATATAATAACAACAGCGCGTTTTGGGTAAAAAATTATTAAATATGACTCCTCTGTATAGAAAATTGACATAAACGTATGACAGACCACCAATATTTCTCCAAATGTGCATGCTTTTAAGCTAAAAGCCCCGAGGGGTGTTATTTTGTGGAGTTTTTTCATGATGATCGTACAGAGTTATTTTCTCAATGGCTGAAGCTGACGCTCATATTTCAATGAAAAGGTAACGACTCAGTTTCTCATATTCATAACTCCCGACGCATATTAACAAATAACGGTCACTGTACAATGTTGAGTGTAAAATAAAGATTAAAAATTGAAGCTCGAGTCTTAGATCTTTTTAATGATGTATAGTTTGTCAAGGTAATTATATTAAATCTAACAGTAAATTTGAGCTAATTTAAACAAAGAAGCTTCGGTGCGTCGGCGTGACAGTTCTGGTTAACAGGTTAAAGAAGTTATTACTCCACCACCTGCGTGACATCATTCATCAACGTGGTTGAACGTCAGGTTTGCGACAATACGGTTTCGGGAAACAGTCGTGACAAACTAGTTGATTTGTTCAACGATCCATCATACTATGGTAGTTCAGCAGCGAGTTACATCGTTGTTCGGGAAACGCACCCCTGTTCATTTCTGTTGTGCTTCTTCCAACTAAATGTATCAGGCATAACATTATGACCACCTTCCTAATATTATGTTGGTGCCCCTTTTCCTGCCAAAACAGCCCTGATCTGTCGAGGCATCAGACCCCTGAAGGTGTGCTGTGGTATCTGCACCAATATGTTAGCAGCAGATCCTTTATGTCCTGTAAATTGTGCCTCCATGGATCTGACTTATTTGTTCAGCACATCCCACAGATGCTCGACTGGATTGAAATCTAGGGAATTTGGAGGCCAAGTCAACACTTCAAACTCGTTGTTGTGCTCCTCAAACTATTCCTGAACCATTTTTGCTTTGTGGCAGGGCGCATTATCCTGCTGAAAGAGGGAATACCGTTTCCATGAAAGGGTGTACATGGTCTGCAACAATGCTTAGGTAGGTGGTACGTGTCAAAGTAACATCCACATGGATGACAGGACACAAGGTTTCCCAGCAGAACATTGTCCAAAGCATCACACTGCCTCCACTGGCTTTTCTTCTTCCAATAGTGCATCCTGGTGCCATGTGTTCCCCAGGTAAGCGACGCACATGCACCCGGCCATCCATGTAATGTAAAAGAAAATGTGATTCTTCAGACCAAGCCACCTTCTTCCAATGATCCATGATCAAGTTCTGATGCTCATGTGCCCACTATTGGCACTTTCGGCGGCGGACAGGGGTCAGCATGAGCACCCTGACTGCAACCCATACGCAACAAACTGTGATGCACTGTGTATTGTGACACCTTTCTATCAGAACTAGCATTAACTTCTTGAGCAGTTTGAGCTACAGTAGCTCATCTGTTGGACAGACTACACAGGCCAGCCATGACCCTGTCGCCGGTTCACCATTGTTCCATCCTTGGACAACTTTTGATAGATACTGACCACTGCAGACCGGGAACACCCCACAAGAGCTGCAGTTTTGGATATTATCTGATCCAGTTGTCTAGCCCATTTTTCCTGCATCTAATACATCAACTTTGAGGACAAAATGTTCATTTGCTGCCTAACTAACACTAACAGGTGCCGTGACGAAGAGATTATCAGTGTTATTCACTTCACCTGTTAGTGGTCATAATGTTATGCCTGGAACAGTCTCAAGTGTGCTTCCTTAAAACTGACTACTTGTTCAGACAACCTACTGGCTAATTTTGCACACCCCCAGTCCAATTTTGTGTGTTTTTGTGTAGGTGTGAAATAGGATTTCCTGTTTTTTCAGTGGTTTAATGGGGATGATAATGTCTATGACTCCATGTGGTTTCAAAACTCTGACCTTGTTATGACTCACTTTTATTGTTTGTCATTTTGTTTGCATGATTACTTTCAGAAGTTTTAAAGTGTATTCACCCCTGTATGTGTGTGTGTGTGTGTTTGTGTGTGTGATGGCTCTCGGTGAAGGACAAATACCAGACATTGTAATGTGCTCAAGTTGGAATATCATTTTCCCCAGTCGTGATTAGAGCCAATCCACAGATGAGTGGAGAGGAGGATGGGAGGATAGGAGATGAGCTGTAATGGGCTTGGATCTGGGCCCTTGTCCAAAACAGTGCATGGATGAGGGGTAATAGAGAAGAAGTCCTGAGAGAAAGCATGCTTAGCATGGACATACACCAAGCACTCTAACCGTCCCGCCTTCTCATTTTACTCTTTATATCAAAGAGAAACAGAAGGGAAGAAAGTGATGCATCAGCTACTTCACTGATATCATGGAGGTATTTTATCATTAGGGCTTTGAGTGTCTTATAAAAACCTGCATGCATTGCATTTGGTAAATACGATGATCATTGCCTCCTTTACCAAGTGAACTGCCTTCTATCCAACATTGCTTATTTGCTTTAGCATGGTTTTGACTAAGGTTTAAATCTTATTAGTTATACGAGTGACGTGTAGTATACATAAGATAATGTAATATTTAAGGCAGTGTAACAAATTACACAAATTATTACACTGCTGTTTGGAATACCTAATTATGATTGGTCAGTCGTGTCATTCATATAAACAAATCCACATCGTTGGCATTCTTCCTCTTTTTTTCTCCCATTGTGGAACTGTAATTACACTTCCTGTTGCATGTTCTACAAGTTCTTTTGTACTTTTGTGCTCCACTTTAATCAGAGAGATTGAGGCATTCTATTTATCAACACAAACACAGATGCTTCTTAGATACTCTCAGAAAAATCAAAGGACTCAAGTCAATTTTATGCAGATAGTCGTTCTTCTGAGGTAATTGTACTCTCATGTGAAGTGTCGTTCGGGCTGCTTTTCGACTCGAGGCAGGGCTAACGGCCCTCTTTCCTCCTCATTTACATACCTCATCTTTTATCAAATGCTCCCCATCTCAGCGTTTTTCCGCCTGCTGTTTGAACATGAGTTAGACTGAGGGAATTCGAACACTCGATAGTCAAGAGTACAGCTAAATATTCTCATCAAGAAGTTGGAGGAGAGAGACGGGGGATGGAATTAGCTGAAGGAGAGAAAGAGACAAACAGGATAAAGACCTTGAGGCAGTGAAGATGTTCAGCTGTGTCTTTTGAATGAAGGAAAGAGGGGAGTTACAGACAAAAGAAAAATGTGGCAGACGGACGATAGCAGGTGGATTGAAGAAAGAAAAAATATTTATGAGGAAGGGTGAAAGCGAGTGATGAATTGATATGGAATGCAAAAGCGGAACGTGACCTGTGGAAATAAATTACGAATAAGTGATAAAAACAGAAGGAAACCAAGCTCTGGTGTTTTTTTGTTTTTTTTTAGGCAGTCTGGCTTGATGAACGGGTCACGGGCTGAGTAGGCCTGTCTACAGACCCTCATCTGCATTCTCATTGGCATTCCCAACAATTAAGCCCCTAATTACCCTGGAACTCTATAGAGGAGCTGCGCTTTCCTTTGATTGCGTAGATTCAGAGACTCTCTGTCAACCATATGTCTTTTTCCTTTTTCTCTTTGTCA
This sequence comes from Chanodichthys erythropterus, assembly GCF_024489055.1. Taxonomy (NCBI): domain Eukaryota; kingdom Metazoa; phylum Chordata; class Actinopteri; order Cypriniformes; family Xenocyprididae; genus Chanodichthys; species Chanodichthys erythropterus. Next base: position 30,160,998 of record NC_090237.1, read on the forward strand.
GACTCTTTCTTCATATGCCTGTCCCAGTCCGTTGATGTGGATTAACTAACTAACAGTAGCACCGCTACTAACTTAGCAACATGTTCCAGTAGCAAGACAGTAGTCAAGTTTATTTTACAATACTGCTTTTGCAGTAACAAGCTACTTTTCCAAACAAGTTGCACTGTAGAGCAACAACAACACTACATCACTATTCTTATTATTGCATAATTAACTTTTCAACCATGGGAGACTTTGCTAAACTCTCCTTTCTCTCATATTATGTAGCATTGGGAAGTCTTATAATGCAATATTTAGTTAAAGGTATAGTTCACCAAAAATGAAAATTCTGTCATCAATTACTCACCCTCATGTGGTTCCACACCCGTAAGATCTTCGTTCATCTTCGGAACACAAATTAAGATATTTTTGATAAAATCTGAGAAGTATCTGACTCGTCCATAGACAGCAATTTAACCACCTCTTTCAAGGTCCACAAAGGTACTAAAGACATCATTAAAATAGTCCATGTGACTACAGTGGTTCAACCTTAATGTAATGAAGCGATGGAAATACATTTGTGCGCAAAAACAAAACAAAAATAATAACTTTATTCAACAATTTCTTCCGCAATCAATCTCGTACACAGTTGCCGCAGTGAACGCAGTTTAGTGCTTCCGTGTTTACGTCAGAATGCTGACTCATTATTGGCCGGCTCATGTGTCAGCATCACACGCATGCATCGCGTGAACAGCATCAGCCAATGCTGAGTCGGCATTCTGGCGTAGAACCTGGAAGCACTAAACTGCGTTCACTGCGGCAACTGTGTACGAGATTGATTGCGGAAGAAATTGTTGAATAAAGTTATTATTTTTGTTTTGTTTTTGCGCACAAAAGTATTCTTGTCGCTTCATAAAATGAAGGTTGAACCACTGCAGTCCTGTTGATTGTTTTAACAATGTCTTTAGTACCTTTATGGACCTTGAAAGTGATGATTATTTTGCTATCTATGGACGAGTTGTATATCTTAATTTGTGTTCCGAAGATGAACGAAGGTCTTACATCTTTGGAACGACATGACGGTGAGTAATTAATGACAAAAATTTTCTTTTTTTGGTGAACTAACCCTTTAAATGCAGCTGATATTTAAAATTTATTCCAGTTATTTAAATAAGGGTATTGTATTTTTGTAATATTTATACTTATATACTACTTGCATTTATACTATATTTATCTACATTGGTTTTGTTCTGAGACCTACTTAAATGATAAATTATATAAATAATATAATCTTATGTTTATAGTTTACAGTTTAGCCAGAATATTTAAAGTCACCATAAAATGGCTGTTTACTTTATTACTACATGTTCCTGATCTAATTGTGAATTTTTCATCTGTACAAAATTGCCTTTGTAATTTTTCACCGGGTAATAATTTGCTCTTTTTTACTGAAAAAGCTTTTAGCTTCATCGTCCATTATATCGGGTCATTGGATAATGTTATCCAATATTCAAATATCTGTTTAGCATTGTTTTAGCAAATTCTCATTCGGTCTGGCTCCATTCTAGTATCCACTTCTTGTGGTCCAATCAATTCTCAATAGACAAAGTCAAATCTCCTCCTACATTTCTTGTTAAATATCCTGTTTAAATCAGAAATCCAACACATTGCAGACGAACAGCAATTTGTGCTGAATATTAGGAGTAGCTTGTAGCTTAGCATGCTACTGTACAGTTTCTATCCATCTTTCCCCACTGTCAGTCTGTTGTGTTTTACTTCTTTGCACCCTCTTTTCACCTCTTTCCCGTCATCGTTTGAAGGCTCACAGATAGTTGAGAATGTTTATTTGGGTTAGGAGTCTCCTCTCAGATCTTTGGCCTTCAGTCAGGGGCCCTGCGGATGTTGTAACTGGCGTGTAATTAGTAGAGAGTGGTTTTTAAAGAAGGCTTACATGCTCGAAAGGATTTGAACGATGGCTTTGGCTCTGCTCCGGGCTGTGCCGCGGCTCGGTCAGTGGACTGACCCGATAAGATGGGGGAGGCTCTTCAACTTTGTTTCGTCATACAATCATTTCCTCCTCCATGTGTTCTTTCTTTCTCTCTGCAACTCCCTCTCTTTCACTCCCGCTTGCCTTTATCTCACTCGCACTCATTTTTCGCTCATTACTGCTAAATGCCCATCACTCATTGGGCTTCTCTGTTTGCAAGACCTGCCAGAAACTCCAGTGGCTGGTGTTGTGTTATCTGGGCCGAGCCGGGTGGAGAGAGCGACAGATGTGGGTGTTTTTAGACCCGTGGTTCTTCGTAAAAAGGTGTCTCGCTAATGAGCATCTGCACTACGAGGCCTAGAAGAGAGAACTCCTTCATCAAAGCCAGAGAACGACAGCAGGGTGCATAAAGAAACAGCAGAGGATGATGGGAATGGGGCGTCTGGATGCAAAAAAAAATGCACTGAAAAGGATTTGTGGGTTGCATGTTTGTAGTAGGTTTCAGATGGTAAGAAAGGGAGTGTAACTGCCGTCATGACCAAATTTCTTTTGCATCTCTCAATTTAATGTCCCACTGTGGTTGAAATTGCGCACAGTCTGTCTGGATTTGGAGGCACGTGGGGTTTTTCCGAGGGCTGCGAGGCTTTTTATAGCAGACGATGTACCTGTTTGAGGCAGACAGCTGGGACGGCCCTGGCCAGACGATGCTGCTCACCTGTGGGAATTCCCCTGCTACTCAGGTGTGAATTATAGAACAATTACCCAGCAGGCACTGCCCCTCTCCTCTCTGTCATTACAGCCAGCATGGGTAATAAAGCCGCCTCGTTCTTCCCCAGCCCAGATCACAGGTGGAAAACAGCTTGCCTCCTGAGTGCTCCGTGTCTGCCCCCCACAACTCGAATTGCTTCCATGGGACGGTTAATGGCGTGAGGCGGACCATAGTTATTTTTGGAAAGGGTGGAGAAAGAGAATAGCCAGACGTTGAACTCCCACAGTCATCCGTTTGCCAAGACTGATGTACTCGCTTTGCTGTCATAGACGGAGAAATTCTCCCGCAGGATGGTAGTTTAGCTCTATAAAGACGTTTGCAGCCAGCGACCGCTAATCTTGTGTACAGTTCTGAAGGAGGGACGTCTCGGCTGAGTCTTATCCCAAAGAATGCTGAACTTCCAGAGAAACAGGGCAAACATCTCCCTCATAAATCACAAACAGCTCCTAGACAAGAGCTTGACTCCCTTGTTGACATTTAGGGACTGGGGGAGGTGCAGTACTCCAGGGAGAGATAGACCGAAAAGGAGGACTGCAGGTGATGGTAGTGATAGATGAGAAGAAGCGAGGGGAAAATAAGATGGGAGCCACCCTAGTCCGCTCCATCCTCCTCCCAGGATGCGGTTTGAAGGCCAGAAGTGACTTATCTGGACAAATCGGTCAAGCTGTGCGCAGATGGCCTATATATCTCCAGGCTCAGAAAAATTAACTGAACAACAGTCTCTTAAAGGTCCCAATGTGTTGTCGTCTTGCAGGGTGAATAACCTTCCTCTTGCGGAAATGCCCTACGGAAGATTTTCTGTTGAAACTGAACGTTTGAACACATTAAAACTGGTTGCAATATGGTAGAGATGAACCTCTATGTAACTATGAGTGAGCAATGCTCTATACCATTCAGCAAAACCTTCGGCTCAATTATAGATTTATAAATGTCTTACATTAGCTTTTAAATGCAGGAAGCTTGTTTTAGAACGATCCTTAATGCATTTATACTCCTGTACGTTGCTATGTTTTCAGTTTTGCTGGGAAGTCCTTGGAGTGTTTCCATGCCATGCCGCTAAGGTATGGTTGCTATGCGTGGAAGCGTCTCATTAACTTGAGTTGGATCCTGGAATTGGGATTTCCCTTCAGAAAACAGTAATTGGGGAAATCCATGAAGTCTTTGTTGTTTTATGTTGTTTTTTCATCTCAGGATCCACCATCCTTACCTAGGCCACCAAACACTGGCTGTTGCCTTGTTACTAAGGAGATCCACAAGGCAACTAAGGGATCCCTAGGGCATCCTGGGTGGATGGGTGGTACCATCTATCTTTAACAGTGGGAAAACTGTGTTATTCCAATACCTCACCAGGATGGAGTGTGATTCATTATTTTTAGAGACTTTTTTAAACATAATTTTCCTTCCTAACACATTTTTAATATGCATTTTATACATTGTTTGACTCTTAAAGAAATAGTTCACCCAAAAGTAAAAATGTTGCCATCATTCACTCGACGTCTTGACTGACTTCCACAGAACACAAAATGGGAGAACATTTGATTGTTTTCCTTAAACCTTTGGTTGTTTTTTCCCCATAGAATTACAATGAAAGTGTACAGAAGCTTTCAAGAACAGTGATTTCTAAATCATTACCAGTCATTTTTTTGTTCAACTCTCTGATTCAGTCAGTGATACGATCACTTTAATAAGATTATCAATAAATATATATGTAACTTTTAGCATGTTTCTAACATAAAGCTGTAACACAACTTCAGAAGTCTTGAAATATTGCGCACAAGTTAAAAAAAAAAAAAAAAAAAAAAAAATCCCATGTGATCACTGTTGAATCTCCAGATGATCGCTGTTAGATGTTGAGAGTGCCTTCTAAATTTAACATAGAGTTTGGCAGTTGGCAGATTTTATCAGTAAACCCCCTGCTATAGTCCCTCTTGAGTCAAGGCAGTGATTGAAGTGCATGAGTGTTTTAAGACACTACTGGAGAGCTCAATTTGTTGTACTGCAGAACTACTCACATACACTCTCTGAATTGTCTTTGGACTGTCTTCTCCACGGGATATTGGAAGACACCCACTGTCCTGTTTATCAGCTGCTTCTGCTCTGTTTTATAGGGAGAAATAAAACCAGATGTGAGGACGTGTGGTCTGTGTGTTCCAGCTCTGCTTGTCACAAATCTCTTTCTTTCCCACTCCATCTCCCTTAAAACACTGTCTTAAATGAGAAAAGCAGCCCCTGCAGAACCCTTGGGTTGAGGTTTCCTGTGCTACATGCTCCTTTGATAGTGCACATTTGAAGAGATGGTACCCGCTTTACAGCTCTCTATAGGTTTTATCTGAGTTGTTTATCCTGTTGTTATATAGCATTGCAATAGATTTTGAGGTGCTGTTATGGGTGAAACTTAGAATTCAGTTCATTTTACCATAAGTTTATTCTCTTAGGAAAGTAACCAAACACTTGTCCTCCACAATGTTTATGATTTAGAAAAATCAAATCTGAACTCATGAACTGTCCTCTCTTTCTCATATGAAGTGTTGGAGAGTCTAGTGAATCGATTGTTTGGGCAGTTCATGCAAATTAACTGAATAAAAATTCAAGACCAATTGCCAGTAGAGTTCTATTGTAAATTCTATTGAGGTTCAAACCCTTCTGATCTGATTATATACGATTAAAGACTGTAAGAAACAATTAGTAGAAAAAACGGTCCCACTTTATATTAAATGGCCTTAACTAGTATGTACTTACATTTAAATTAATCATTTGATACAATGCACTTATTGTGTACATACATGTTTTTAGATTGTACTTATATTTTAAAAACACCTGCATGTAAGTACATCTGTAATTCATTTCTGAAAATACATTTACAATTACACTGTTGACCATCCCTTAACCCTTACCCCTACCCTTAAACCTACCCATACCACCAAAGCTTTCCCTAACCATACCCGTATCCCATCTCAATAGCAGCAAAAGTGTTTTGCAATTCAATATGAATCCAATAAGTACATTGTACTTATTTATTTATTTATTTTTTTTTGATGTAAGTACATAGTAGTTAAGGTCACTTAATATAAAGTGGGACTGAAAAAACAGAGAAGGTAATTTTCTGCTAGGATATTAGAAGATTACGGATATTTCCTTTAAGCCTAAAGACAACAAGATGCAATGTGCACTTAAAAATATGGGTAAAACACATTTGAAAATCAATATAGAACATTCATATTACTCATATCCAGATTGGCACAGTATATTTGCCCAATTTATGGACTTTTCTTACTGTATAATCTCCTAGTTATATAGTTAGTATATTTAAAAAAGTTGTGGCCTCATTTATTAGCTTAAATATAGTCAGCTACTTTTGCTTGTAGCTTGTAGTGAAGCTAACTATTGTTAGAAGAGTATCCTGACTGTAATTTAACTACTTAAAATTCAGTTCCTTGTGGCTTGAAAAGCTACATTTTCAAAGCAGAAAAAGCTAAATAACATAGTCTTAGTAAACATCTGTCACAGATAAATAACTGCATTTCTGTTTGTGCTGCAGGTGTGACTATACAAGCTCTTCAATCTTTCCCTCGCCATTTATTTATTCAGCAGTTCATATAACAGAGAGGAAATTATTCAGTTGCCAAATTCGTTGTCATCTTTGTTTCCACCCCAGTGGGAATCTAATTTTAGTTTTGGCGTGTGCGCGCGCCGTTTTTGTGCATAAGAAATAGGGTTTGCGAGTTTGTATGTGAGCGTACTCTCATTTTCAAGTCCGTTGTGCTGTGGAGTATGTTTTTGCGAGCATGCACGGATATTTCTTTGTTGTCTTCATGGGTTTCTGCGTATTTATAAGTGTGTGTCTCTGTGAGTAAGTGCATGTATTGCAAAGCATAGCTTAATATCCAATCGGTGACAGGTTGGAGCCATTAATAAGGTGCTGATCGGGCCGGGCTGACAGTACTGCTGACAGAGGGAGATCAGAGGGAAAAATCATGCCTAGCCTGGGGACCCTGCGCTTCAGGTAGCCCTTCTCTGCCAGCCCCTTGTGTCATTACCCATGCTGAGGAGGCTGAGGAGGTGGTACCCCCACCTCTGACACCTACATTAATCAAACTCACACCCCCTTCCTTCTCGTGCCCACCCGCCACCCCCTAATCATCAAAATCCGGGCGCTAGGAGGCAGAGAAGAGGATACGGCGGCAGCGTGAAGGATGTCCACTAAACTGTTCCCTGTTCGGCTTTCACACCTGACTGTGACTGATGGGATTCTCCGTACCCCCCTGACCCACCACACAATTAAATATCTGAGCCCTCACTCACCGGGACGAATTAAAGTCCCAAATTACCCTCGCCACTGTTTTTTATCTCGGTCACAGACTGTCCCTCTGCGTCTTTCGTTTCCAGTGGTTTTGATAAATGTTTGTGCTTTGTTAAGGTAAAATGAATTAGGAGAGACGAGGGAATTGTTTTGCAATCTATACCGCAAACCGAAAGGAAAGAAGGGCGTATGTAACCCAACGCATGTAGGTGGGTTGACATTAGGTTGTAGGTTTCTATTGTGATGTAGTGTTCACCAGTAGAATTTGAGGTATTGTTTTGGGTGGAACTCTGAGTGGAATTATATTTTAACAACACGGTTGTACACGATTATGCTCAGTGCTGGGCGTAACGTATTACAAGTAGCTTGAGTTATGTAATCAGATTACTTTTTCAAGTAACTAAAGTAACGCATTACTTTTTCAGTCTACAAAAAAATATTGAAGTTACTTTTTCAAGTAAGTAACACAAGTTACTTTTTCACATTTATTGACTGATAGCTCTCCTGTCCCCAGCACCAGAAATAAAGTGAAAAACATCAGTCTCAGAAATATAACTACATTTCTGTTCATTTTGGAAACTAGATACACAGAGAATCGTGTAAAACACAACAATCTCGCACCTGGTAGTGCTGTATTGATTGGCAGCCACCTCCATGCTAATTATTGCTAATGACAAAATCGGCCGTGCAGCGCTTGATTTGCATGTGCAAACACTAGAGTCGTGTCACAGTTATCTGCTGTGATGGAAGCATGTGCTAATCAGGATGATGGACTCTGAGAGGTCGTAATTTCAGTCTAGGGATTTGTGTCTTCGTTGTTCTGCATTGTTCTACTGCTAGTTAGTAAAAATAGTGACCTACTCAAGTGCTGTGTTTGATTGCATGGATCGGTTTTGTGTAGATGGCAACATAATGATAAGAGGGAATTTGTGATTTGTAAAAAAAACAGCTATGAGAACTGTTACCAAATCTCATAGATAATAAGAGATATTAAAATTAAGTTTGCCAACAAAGCTTTGGATGTATGCATCTAATTGTTATTTGTCAAAAGTGGTGGCTGCACTAGACTTTATGATCCATGATTTATGATTCAGGAGATGCAGGAGAGCAAACAGTGGGGTCCTAAAGTCTGAGACCACTAGTGAATAAGGTCTCATTAAGTTCCACATATTTGTGTAAAACCTGATGATCATGCATGATTTGAGAATGATCTTGTGCTTCAATGTGTAACCACTCCGGTTCTACTTGCACTGCTCCGAGCAGGATTTGAACCGGCATTGGAGGCGGGTGCACTAACAAGGACACTAAAAACAAAACAAAAAAGTCTCTAGTGCGCCTCTTGAGGCCAGGTGAGTGAAGTTTACTCACACAGCTCTTAGTAGCTAGCCTTCGTTAAACCACCCCCCTAAACCTCACTCCCATTCGGGTCACGGCACCAATGTCACCCCTTCGGATCTACTCGCATGGCTCCAAGCGGGATTCAAACCCACTGTATAATTTTCAGTAGGTTTGAAGAGCTGCAGGAAACTAGTTTGGTAGCATATGTAATGTATTTGTGTATGATTTTAATCTTTTATTATTCATTCAAAACAGAAGCTCTAGAGTGGAATCTGAAGTAATTTCATGCTATAGCCTTGTGTAACCAACCTAAAAAGTTGCTGCCAATGGAATTTAGCTGATGATTCATTCATGGTGTAAATGAAAATTCAAAAGAATAAATAAATAAAAATAAAATTTTAATTCCTAACCATGGCCAATCTCAAATCACTTACCAGAGTGTTCTGTGGTTTAAACATCAAATGGTTTTAATTTATTCAGGCTTTCTCTGAATACCTAGGAGTAGTCCAGAGAGAGGTCAGACTTGTGAGGAAATCCCAGACGTCCTGAACTGTTGTAGAGGAAATTAAAGCGAGATAGAGTTAAGAAAGAGATGAGAGAGAGAGAGTGGGGTTGACTGGGATAGCCAGTATTGTTTCCATCTGATCCTTTATCAAGATAAATGGTGAGACCGTGAGGTCCTGTAATTCATTTAAACCTTAAATAATCACTGGCCTTATGTCCAAACCAGTTTTACTCACCAAAAAGTACACATTTACATTCAGTTTTAAAACATGAAGCATATATATATGTTATGGTATGTAGGTCGAGAGACGAGGCAGATACGGATTTCCACAAATATGTACTCTTTACTTCAATAAACAAAGGCAGGAACACCAACATACATATGTACACAACAAAGAACCGACAAGGAGTGAATGGAGTGAGTGCAATATAAAGGGTGTGTTAATGAGAGAGTCCAGGTGCAGGTGATCCGTGATGATGGGGAGATGACGAGGGAAGTGAGTGCAGGTGTGGAGAACAGGAGGATACTGGGAAATGGAGTCCAGGGGAACAAGGGATCTGTAACAATATATAATATGCTTTATATATAAATGCTGTGGTTGTCAGAATGATTAAAATAATTTACTGCATAAAATACAGTAAACATGTAAACATGTTTACATTTTACTATTTTAAACTAAAAACAAATAAACAAACAAACTTATAAATCCAAACGTATCTTTAACATATACTGATAACCACTATAATAACACAGGTTGTTAAAGAAAAAGCCATTATGATGAATCAGAATTCATCACAGTTAGAAGAAGAAACATAATTATTAAAATGGGAGAAAAAAACAAATGTCTCACATGGAATTCTGAGAATGTCAGTTTACAGATTTCCACTATAAATTATAATTTTGTTCTGGTACATTTAACAGTATTTTACTGTAGAAATACATGAAATGTTAGCTCTATTAGAGTTAACCAATTAACAGTTTTTACTGTAGCATTTTACATTCTTTTACAGTTACAATTACAATCATGTGTTACAGTACAGGCTATTACTATACTGCATGTGAATTAAAGGGCGTTTACTAGACAAGTTCGTTCATGATTACATTTGCAATATAGAATGGCCTCTTTGGCTTTTATATCTGTTTCTACTTAATACAAATATTAAGACACAAATTTGCTTTGAAAATGGTATTTTATTAAGCAAATTCATTAAGTGCCAACCTTGCATGCTTTGCATTTGACCGTATCTATAATGAAACAATCATAATAGACGTTGGGTATTTTCTACAAACAAACTCTTGATTCTGTCACTCCTTTACAAGAAATCTTGCCTGCATAAATTCCTCATCTCACATGTCTCTGCATTTCAATGTCAAAAGTCAAGTCCATCAGGAGCAAAATGGTCTGACCTTTTTTTTAGGTGCACGGTACCTCCGCTTCCTTTGGGTTCCCTCACCAGATGGTCCACAGACAAAAACCGGTGGAGGGTCCTGATAGATGATTTGGGTTGATAAGATTACACAGCCATAATTGGCCAAATGAGTTGACAGCGATAGGCGCTTGATTGGTTTAGGTGGAAACAAATGAAGGTCTGGAGCATGTGGCAGAGCGCTGGTTGCCATTGTGGCATGGGAGATGATGGAGAGAAGGTTGCAAGGAGAGGAAAAGGAGGGATAATTTGATGTAGGAGGTGGTTTTGTTCACGTGTGCGAGTGTGTTTGCCTTCAGCAGAGCTTGGATGAAAAGCTTGCCCTTGTAATGACAAAGATTTTATTCAACCATATGAATGCTAATCTCAGGTTATTTCTCGTGATTGACAGCATGCTGTAATTTCGCTGCTTTTAAGCTCTTTTGAAAGCCTTTGTTGAAGCAATTTGCATTTTTAAAATTTGATGTAACGAGAATGCCTAATACGTTTCATTTTGTTTTATTCCTCTTTGGTTTGATTGGTTGGCTAAGGGTAGGAATTAATGTGGACATTTTCAACCATATAAACACAAGTCATGAGTAGGTCCACATAGAATTTCACCATTTTATTGCACACTTCCTTCAATAATTGTAGTGGAATTGAGAATACTACATAATTATTGTGGTCACAGATTCAGTGCATGCTCATTATTGACATCAGTCTGGTTGATTTTTTCTTTTATGCATTGTTTTCTTTGAAACATATTCACATAAGCATCTTTAATTTTGCTCATCATTGTGCATGAAAGAGAAGAGCATTTCCGTATAATGCATGTTGGTCGGATTTGAATCTCTGGTCGTACTCTTCCCTCACACTTGCTGTGGTCACCCCCACTCCATCGTCAGCTTATGAAGTGTCTCTCAGGCTTGGGTAAACATCTCTTCTTTTTTAATTAAAATAAATCCACTTTCAGCCAATATTTAGCACCCTACAGGGACAGGGCTACCTTTCAAGATATGGGGATACAGTGGATAGATTTAGAATGGAGATATATAACAAGAGGGAGACTGAGATACGGAGGGAGAAATTGAGTTCTTTCATCTAGCCGTAAAGCAGAGACATGCATTGTTTATAGATGTGTAGAAAAGCATTCTCAAAGCGATGCCACCTGGGCCTACTATTCTTTAGATTGGTTTATTATATATAAACACTGCTGAACATGCGAAACAGAATGTGGCTCAGGCATACATATTGTTTAATGCTATTTTCCTATTCACATGCATCTTTCTACTGTGATTTTTCATTTATTTCTGCTTTCAAGATACATGTAACTGGTTCTACTATACCCACCCTGAGTGGGATTCGAACCGTTGTCTCTATCATCAGCCGCTGGTGCACCTCTCGAGGCCAGGGGAGTAAGTTGTGTACTCACCCAGCTCTTACTAGCTTGCCTCTGTTTCACTCACTCCCTGAACCTCACTCCCATCCGGGTCACGGCACCAAATGTAACCGGTCCTACTCGACCCACTCTGAGCGGGATTTAAACCAGCGTCTCCAGGCATGGGGGGCGGGCACACTGACAAGGACGCCAAAGACCGTAGTCTCTATCATTAGCTGCTGGAGCGCCTCTTGAGGCCAGGGGTGTGAGGTTTACTTGCTCAGCTCTTACTAGATTGCTTCTGTTTCTCTCACTCCCTGAACCTCACTCCCATCCGGGTCATGGCACTAAATGTGACTGGACCTACTCAACCCACTCCGAGTGGGATTCGAACCGGCAGGTCCACCGCCTCTTGAGGTCGTGGTAGTGAGGTTTACTCACCTAGCTCTTACAAGCTGACTCCGTTACATACACTCACACAGTGAAAACTATCTATAAACAATGTAAATTTAATCCATTCTTGCTGATTTAAAATGTTTATATATGAAAATACGTATTAAATAAATCATATAGTGGCTGCTTATTGGCTCAACAATAGTAATATAGTAATAGTCACATAGTAATAGTCTTGGCAAGAAGCACTGACAGACACTAAAACAAACATTTAAGCTAACTATTTCTTGTTCATTAATCTAACAGGAACTTTGTGCCTTTTCAATCCCTGTACATACAATTGACGTGACCTCACATCATAGGAGCGATTCAATTGCGTACCATTCTAAAGCAGCTACCTGCATTGCTAGTGGTCAGGCCGACAAAGGAATAAACTATCAAGAAGATCGCTGGATCTGGCTCGTTGACAGCACTCACCGCAAACGAAATGTTGCAGCAGCAAAAAACTTGCAAGCTCCAACATGCCGCCTCACAAACAAACAGAAGTGGTGGAAAATGCTTCTGTGAGTCAAAGCTATCATTATGTACCTACTGAGAGCTCTCTTTTAAAAGAAGCTCTGTGATGACACTGCAAAGGTGTATGTGTGTGTGAAATGCAGCAGGAGTTTGGAGTGTGAGCGAGAGCAGTTGAAAGAAGGGGATGAGAGAAGAACAGATATTTGTTTTTCAGTGTCTGTTTTTGAATGATTTCCACAGAAGGGCTTTTATTTTGCTTTGATGTCAGAAATCAGTTTGAAAGCGGGGGATTCCAGCATCCCGCTCGCGCAGGGAATCCGGCCCCTGTGCTGCCTGCACAAGTCCAATCGCTCTTCTGAGGAGTCAGGCCTTGTTTGATGATTTTACAGGTCTGCCTTTTTTATCGGTCCCAGTGCCTCAGGTTTGACTGCTATTGATTCAAGGTTTCACGCTGAATTCAAAGCGTCTTTTATTCCAGATATGGTTGAATTCAATTAAACGACACGCTTTAACTAGGACTATAAATCTGAGATAATGTGCACAATGTAGTTTTGCTGCAAAAAAAGGTCAATTTTGTGTCCGGTTTGAAGTTTCTTTCATCTATATATATATATATATATATATATATATTTATATATATATATATATATATATATATATATATATATATATATATATATCAATGAACACAAAAACTATTTACAAAATGTTGACAAGAAAAGGTTTAATATAACATGTGTTTAACTTATAACATGAAAGTAAGGTTAATAATATAACTTAGAGAACAACATTTTCAGTTTTACTCAAACTAGGGTGATGCAAAAATGAGTACACCCCACTGAAAGTCTCTGGAGCAAAGCTAAATTTTAAACTACAAATGTCTAATTTAACAAGAATTCAACCACAGGTGAGTCTAATTATTCATTACACAGGTGTCCAGCAGACAGTTGACTATAAAAGGGTGTTAAAACCCCTTCCCATTTCATGCTGTCAGCAATGGCACCACATGGAAGAGAAATGTCACAAGACCTGAGAAAGAAAATCATTTCTTTACACCAGAAAGGTGAAGGCTACAAGAAGATCAGCAAAGCTTTACTTATCAGTCAGAATACTGTAGCAAAAGTGGTACAAAAAAAAGATGGAACTGCAACCATCTCACAGAGACGTCCAGGTCGTCCACTGAAGTTAACACCTCGACAGGAGCATCTTCTGATGAGAAGGGTTGAAGAAAATTGGCATGCAAGTTCACTGCAGTTATCTAAAACCAAACTGAGTGAATATTTCCTGTGACACAATACGGTGTACACTGCAGAGGAATGGCATGCATGGGTGCCGTCCACAAAAGCCTCCTCTCCTAAAGTCCAGGCACAAAAAAGCCCACCTAGAGTTTTCCAGGGCCCATGCTGACAAAGATGAAGACTACTGGGACTCCTTATGTGGGGCTGCATGAGTGCTGCTGGTGTTGGGAGCTGCGTTTCATTGATGGCATCATGAATTCACAGATGTACTGCTCTAATACTGAAAGAGAAGATGCTACCATCACTCCGAGCCCTTGGTTGATGTGCACTTTTCCAACATAACAATGATCCTAAACGCACATCTAAGGCCACTGTTGGATTTCTGAAGAAGATCAGGGTGAAAGTGATTCAGTGGCTCCTGATCTGAACCCAATCGAACAGCTATGGGGAATTCTGTTGAGCATCACTCTCCATCCAGCATCCAGTCTCTAAAAGAGGTCATTGTTGAAGAATGGAAAAAGCTAGATGTTGCAAAATGTCGCCAACTTGTTCATTCCATGCCTAGAAGATTCGGTGCTGTCATTAAAAATGGAGGCCAGACAAAGTATTAGATGTAGTAGTGTTTGTTGTGGGGTGTACTCATTTTTGCATCACCCTAATATGAGTAAAACTGAAAAATGTGTAATCTAAGTTATATTATTAACCTTACTTTCATGTTATAATTATATTAAACTTAGTCTTGTCAACATTTTGGAAATTGTTTTTGTGTTCATTGAGATATTGTTTAAAATGTTACTTTTCAAAGGGGGTGTACTCATTTATGCTCAGCACTGTATATATAGAGAGAAAGAGTTTTTTGTTTTTTTTTACTACAGCAACAGTAAATCTCTAACTATGAAAGGATTTCATGAATTTTCATAAGGGTGGAAAGCCCTACTAACCTGCAGCAAAGAAGGTTAGTAATATTCATATGGAAATGATAGAATCAAACAAATGTAAACATTTAAGTTATAAAACCCCATACTGATATACTAATAATCTGAATTTGCTGTTTACTGCATTGGAATGTGTTGATTGGCTCGTTTGGATTGCTTGATTGATATCTTGTTACGGTTAACATGCTTACAAATTGTTTTTTATTTCCTCTGGTGTATTATATTTGGAACTATGGAAGCTCAAGAGCTCTTTGTCTGATTCGACCTTGTGTTTTACTGTAACCATTAGGGGGCGCTAAAGATTCGTCTTCACAAAGTAGGTGGATTAAAGCAGCCAGGCGGCATCCAGCGCGTCCACGCTCTGATGGAGATACAGACACAAGCCGTGCCCCTGTGCAGCTGAGCTGCGCTGCATTTCACAGCATTTATTCACTCTGACAGACACTCGCTCTCAAATTAAATAAAAATAATTTCTAACTAATACTGCCTATATAACATCAAGTGAAGGTTATGAAAAGAAAAACAAAAACAAAACATTTATTTATTTTTAATAATGCAAAGCAATGCCATACACATTTCCCTTTAAAATTACTTTTAACGTCAGTGTGTAAGTTAATTCCCTCTCAGGAAATGAGATTTGTGTGTTTGACCTCCCCGGTATTATCCACCTAATGCAGGACAGCCCATCAAATTTTAATGAAACCAATTATACAGTCTTAGAGCTGAAGCTGGAAGATGATATTACATATATAATCTACATCTATCTATCTATCTATCTATCTATCTATCTATCTATCTATCTATCTATCTATCTATCTATCTATCTATCTATCTATCTATCTATCTATCTATCTATCTATCTATCTATCTATCTATCATCATCTATATATCATCTATCTAATATGCATAAAATATTTCATTTTTAAATTGTATTTAAATGAGCTTATGAAACTATTTAAATATGAAACAAAGTAACACAAAATTATATTCGAATTAATATTTAATAGATTTTGTGATCATACATATTTATTTACATTTATTAAAAAAAAAAACAAAAAAAAAACATTCAAATTAATTAAAGTGTATATATTCTCACTATCATGCTCGATAAGTATCACTGGTGACCTGATGCATTGGTGTGGTGCCGTTTGGGTCAACTTTGTGGATAACACCACGGAAAGCTGTGAGCCAAGATCGCAGCGAAGCTTTGAGCGCTCCCCTGCCACCTCTGCCCACAGCATCCTCCTCCTCCTCCTCCTTCTCTACTACCAGCACCACTCCTCCCGCTCTCCTCCCCCTCGCTGTTTCCTCCTCCAGCATGAGCGTCAGTCTTGGCTCGGCCCGGGAGCTGTGCGCACAGGGGTGTCAGTTATGGAGCTGTAGGAGCGCTGCGGAGCTCTCGCCCTTCCCAAGACTCATCACATTCACTCTGCTGTAAACTCGCAGAGCGATTGCACGGGGCCAGCGCCACCCCGATCCATTTACGCTGGATTTAACGGCGCTCCACGGAACTTTGGAGCGGCTTTCTGAACGCGGAATATAGAGTGTAATGAAACGAAAGGAAATCTTCACACTTTAATAAACAGCGGAGAGAATCGTGGAAGCGAGCTGCAAGGTGCTTCAGAAGCTCCTGAAGGAACCGGAGCGCGCAACATTTCCACGCGCGCGTTTGGACAGATCGCGTGCTCGCCGCCCGTTCTGGCTCGGTTCTGCTGGTTTCTAGTCCTGTTAAGGCAGAAATCAAAAGCACTAAGGCATGGTATAACGCACGGGCTGACAGACACTAGTTCAACCCTCACTGGTGCGCGTGGATCTCGTTCCTCATCCAGATAAACACCATGAGCCCAGCGAATACTCAACTGACATTTCAGCTGGATCTGAGCGGCTACTGAGAGTTCCTACGTACTCCAAATATTGAAAGAGGAGAAACTTGTCCAGTGTTTGAGAACTGAGGTGTGGAGTGGATGTGGACTATGACAGAATGAGTCCCCTAATACACCTTTTACTCTGTGGATTAGTATACTTTAACCAAGTGGATGGTGAGTTACTTTTTTGATCCACTCTAATAGAAAGCTATAACTTCAGAGAAGAGAGTTTTATGAGATTTTGCTGTTCACGTATTCCTTTGCTGAATGCATAATTTAACTTTATATACCTGACCTAGTTATTCTTTTTTGTGGATACAGCAATATATATATAATATGTCAAGAGTTTGGGATATTATTTTGGCCATTTTACTGGCATAACATGGTAATGTAAAATTAGTTTTATTCTGAATTAGAATATTACATTGCTGTGCATATGTTTGTGGAAAATTATTTTTATTTGGGTACGCAAACTTGTTTGGTGTAATTAGTCATAAAACATGTTAGTTCTATGTCATGTTTATACCTTTAGTGTTGAAGCAGTGTGGTTAGATGCCAAAGTGCTTTCCACAGCAGGTGCCACAGTCGCAGCAGTCTCAGAATGTGGGGTGACACCTGCTGTGAAAAGCACCAGTGGATGCGCAAGGCGTGGCGCAAAGATTGCACATATGGACCCCAAATGAGAAACATAGGGTTGGAGAATGACAAACTGATCATTTTCTTTTTTATTTGTTTTTGCAAAGAATTGCCAAACAAAATGAGATGAGACGTGTCGTCAGATCAGCCCAAGTGTAGGAAACAATTACACTAGACACAATAGTCTGCACTGAGCTTTCAGAATGGATATTAACTTCTGAACTGGTGTTAGTAGTTGCATATCTCTGTGTTCGGACTTATTAAATCCTCTTGCTTAGCCCACTATGCCTTTTAAAACATTACATAAGGATTATTATTATTCCAGTAAAACTAACATAGGCTTACATGCTTTATGTAATATTCGAAACATCATTTTTACCATCTGTTCATATCTTTTCTCTGCATTTCCTAAGCTTCCTAAACTGCTCAGTTCTGTTGTATCTATCAAGACCGTAACAGAGTTTGGATAGCCAATCACTTTTCTGATATTTAATAGTCAAGTAATGGACATTTAACACCTAATCAGGTGTTGGCTTTTTAATTAATCACTAATGAGGATATTGTTAGTGGAGTGAAACGAATGACTTCTGATGTAGTCAGATTGGTCTGTCCATCTGATATAAGGGAATACAGTTAATATACTTAATTATAGTTTACGATGCGGAGATAAGGTGAACTGCACTAGAAGTTGGCGTGGGTTGTATTTAGAATCTTTTCATGACATGAACAGTTAATATTTGTCTTCAAAACAGTCACATACACATTACATTAGCTGTGTCAAGAGCGTCTTTGTGTGAAAGCCCCGTTTCACACTTAACGGTGTTTGCTTGGGTTTTTGTTTGAGCTATTTAAGAAGAATAAGGCCTGTAGATGTTGCAGTGACTGATGAGGGGCTGAGTCAGGCTTCAGCTTCTGCTTTTGTCCTTCCAGCTTCTGCACTTGCTGTTTGTCTCCTGTTTTTGTCCCTGTATCTACCATGGAGCCTGCTAGTCTAGCCCAATTCAGCTCAGAAACTCCCTGTCCTTCCCCATTTCTGTTGCGCCCCAGCTGCCGGTTGCTAGGCACTGGTTGAAGGCATGGCCCTTCGTTTTTGGAGGGTAAGAGGGGTGTAGGTCTTTCTGGAAGAGCCCATGAATCACCCCGGCGAACCATTTGCCCCATAACCCTCCTCTCTCCCTGCCCGACTGGCCTGTGAGAGGTAATCCGCCTGTTTTGGTGGAAGGAGGAGCCGGTTTTGAGGAGCAGCCCTCTCCAAGCAGACAAAAAGGCTGTGGAGATGCATTCAGAAAAGGCTGTGTTTGTAACAAAGCTGTCCTGGGATTGAATGACCGTAGTCATTTGGTTCTGTTCAGGGCTGGGGTGATTAATGCTGCTCAGGGAGGGAGGGATGAGAATGGAGACTTGGGTGAGGAGGAGTTTTGGGGCTCAGGGTTAGCGAGAATGGGACAAACCTGAGGTGGTTCTTGTTTTGATTCTGAATCTAACTGACTAGATGTTTTAGGAGATCATTAGTGAGGTGTGCTTGTACGATTAGACTGTATTTGCATAGCAAACCTAAAATAGGTGAAAAATCGCAGACTTTGAAGGAAGGACCTGAGCCGTATCTAGTTTGGGGTGGGCTCTTGTCACTTGTTTCTTCAGAAAATGTAAAATCCTAGTTGGTTTTCTAAGAAGAAATGCTTATAGGCTGCAGTATTTTTGTCCTTGAAGCTGTAAGTTCAATGCTCTTGTCCCTACGTTCCCACGTCCCAGTTTTGTGCTATTATCCTGGGCCTGATCCTTCAGTTAACTTTGCTGCTTTTAGAAGTGCATTGATAACTCTGAGAGTAGAGAACAAGATGATGCCCCACTCCCAAGCTCCCCTGGTGGAGGTGAAGAGACGCGCACCTGCCTGCCAGCGGTCCCTCGTGGCTCTGACGACGCTGCTCTATCTGTCTGCACACTGAAGCTTCAGTTCTGCAGCGTCAGGAGAAAACTAAAACCCAGACTAGAGTGTATCCGTGTGTCTGGCAGCAAGGGGAAGGAGAAGGATATAACTGTAGGTAATACAGTATTTGCAACAAAACATCCGTGTTGGAAACCAAAGGAACATTTAATTGCTCAGAGGTTTCATTGCTGTCCTGGAGAAATAATCAAGATGTTGAAGGAATCTAATTTGTGATATTTTTTATATTGGAAGCTTTGATTTCTTAAATGCGTAGTGTGTACCAATTACATGAACAGGCTTGATATAATTGAATGGGAGCTGTAACTAAAGTTGCACTTGCGAGGTGGGTCTGATCTAGGGTATCTCTATGAATGCTGAGTTTAAATGGAATTGTTCTGCACTAGTTGGCTAGGCTGTAATGCATCGCTGTCATAATTGTGCCTCATTTTCGAAGAGCAGTCTGCGGTAATGACGCGTACACAGTTCGAAACCACAAAGCAGCCACACTGGAGTCAGAGAGTGTTTGTGCATGTAAAGATGTGTGACTGTTTCTCAGTTTAGTGCTCAGATTAAAACAAGGATGGGCTCTTGGAGAAAGAATGTGACGGATAGCTGGAGCGAAAGGAGAGATGATGGGCGAGCAGAGAGAGAGAGCGGAGGGTGTAGGGAATCTATAATGAGGGTTAAAGTCGGGGGTCAGCGTGTGGGCACTTTGCTGACATTGTTGTAGTATCAGGCAGTAAGAGCATTGAGTATCTCAGCATGGGAAGCCGGATAGTGTTACACCACTGCTGCTATACTTAAAATATCACTTAAACACTCTAAACCTGCCTCTTCCTCTGAGAACCAGCCAAATCCGTCTCATAATTGATAATTACTTCCTATGCGAGCAAAAAACGCTAAGTCACGCCGAACTGAGACTGTTTCAGCCTCGGGAAGCGCGATGAAAAGAGGATGAAACGTATTTCTCTTGTTCACAGTTTTTGTTGACAATATGGATTCACACTACCAATGACTGTAAACAGAAGCTCGGATGAATGACATTTAAAGGCGGCTGTTGAATCGGGACTGCGGTGCAATGCGTATTTTTGTAGTTTCTATGAATGAAAATGTCACAAGCAGCACAAAGTGAGGAGATTATATACATTAGAGTCAGAAAAAAGCTTTGGGGGGATGATACCAAAGCGTTTTCATCTGCATGGCTTGCTCTCAGTCAAGCATGCCAATGACATTTTGTAGAAAGAGGATGCGGTGGTGTGAGACTCAGAGCGAGGACCATTTTCTTTTGTTGGATGTTATTTGTTCTTGGGATTAGAAAATGACTTGATGTGACAGTTTTATATAATTTTTTGGCCTAAATTTGTCTTTTACAATTTTGTCTTTTTGGTCCCTCAAGCTAACCATTTAGATGTGGTTATAATAAGAACACTTTTAGAATTTACACTCACTCTCAGTTTGTAACTTTATAACTTTCTGAAGACTCTACTGTCATTTTTTGCCAATTAACAGAGACCACTGACAAGATCAGTATATACAAATTGTAAACTCTTTGCTCTGCACGTGCACTGACTGATAAAACCCTATTGAGTTGCAAGTCTCACACATGGATTGCTTCCTAAAAAGTGGAGCAAGCCTGTCAAGTGAGCTTTTTTATTTGAAGTCCCAATGAAATCAGTTTCCAGACTTTTACTACATGTGTTAGCTTTGATGCATGCTGCTGTACTCTTAGAAGCTGAAGGTATGCAGATTTTTTCTCTTCCAGGATAATGGACCAAAAAATATTGACTCATATTGTTTGCATATTCCAATTATATCCAATTAAATGCCTAAATCAGCCAGCCAGTCGGCTAATTGCCTAATTGTGTAAAAATCAGAAGAACTCTGGACTTGTTGAGCCAATTCATTGGGATTTAATGCGAATGAACAAACGGGAATGAGCCAAGTGTCAGATTTTCCCTTAGTGAAGCACTGGGCACACACTTTCCCTAGGTGCCTAGACCCAGACTGCCAGTCAGAAAGGAAACTACAGTGCGATAAGTGTTAAGGCCGGAACACACCAAGCCGACGGCGACGAACTAGTGGCGACGAAAGCAGACTGCGGGGTCGGCTGGCGTCGGCTGGCGTCGGCAGCGTCTGGGTCCAAAGTTGCCCTGACACACCAAGCCGACGTTCGACAGCCGACGGCCAAATAGCACGTCCGTTCTGCGCCTGCGTGAGATGAAATGCCTTTCCATGCCAGCAGGTGGCAGTAGTTTGTGTTCGTTGCTATGGTTCGTTGCTAGGGAGACCGGAAGAGCTACAGGGATACAAAACATAAACAAAGGTGCATGAAAAACCAGTTCTCGCTCATCACATACGGATTCGTGTTATTTCAAAAATGTCCGACACGTTGCAAATGGCACTGGCTTTGTCAGCCCTTGGTCTTTTGCTTGTGGAAGAGGAAAAGAAGAAGCGGATGAGAAAAATACGGAGAAAGCGCACTAAATGGGTGAAACCATGGATACTCCAGAGACAGGCCCAAGGTGCTTTCCCGAACCTGTGTCGAGAGCTCGAGTTACAGGAAACTTGTGGTTTTAAAAATTTCGCCGGGCTTTTTCCCACTCAATTTCACATGTTAAAAGAACTTATTAGTCCAATCATACAGAGAACAAACACGAACTACCGGGATTGTATCTCCGTGGGGGAACGTCTGATGATTACACTACGGTTCTTGGCAACAGGTAAGGTTATTCGTTGTTTGAACATTTCATTAAAACACCTTTTCAGTTGTGTTTATTTTGGTGTATTATGAAGCATTATAAAAGTGAAAAGAATTTTATTATTTTGTATCCAGTTGTAGCCTACTTTAAAAAGACACAATGTATAAAACATTATTATGGTTGTTTGTAGCACAATGTCTTTAATAACTGATAAAAAAAATATTTGCTTTAATGTAGTGTAGTACAAATGCATTAAAAGTGTTAGATTTGACTCTGTAAAAGGTGTGGAAAATTAATAGTGGAGTTATGTGTTTGTAATCTTTGCAGGAGAAA
Organism: Chanodichthys erythropterus; assembly: GCF_024489055.1. NCBI lineage: Eukaryota > Metazoa > Chordata > Actinopteri > Cypriniformes > Xenocyprididae > Chanodichthys > Chanodichthys erythropterus. The sequence continues at coordinate 30,183,202 of NC_090237.1, forward strand.
GCTTCAAGAGCCTTTCTTACCAATTCCGGGTGGGAATGTCCACAATTCAGCAATTTGTTCCTGAAACCTGTGCAGCAATCTACCAAGTCTTAAAAGAGAAATACCTAAAGGTATACATGTATCTGTTTAATGTTTTTTTGTTTTAGCCCAAAAATGAGCAATTTTTTTGATCTCTCAGATATTGTTTTAGGAGGCCTCTGATGTAGAAATTAAAGATTTTTCAGTTTTTTTACATTTTAATAAGGGTAATTTTAGGGTCTTATATTGTAGTAGATAAACTGAAAGAATAGACAGGATGGTAGACCATGTGTCGAGGGCAGAGATCTAAGTATTATCCATCAAATTATAATTTCAATGCAAATAAAATTCCACTACTACATTCAAACAATACAGTCTGGCTGGCCTATTATGCTCTCTACTTATCATACTAAAAGAACACATTCATCCCCCCAGAGCACTTACAGGTTCATATTCAAGACCATTCATACCTGTCCCTGAACAATGCAACAGGCATCTCCCCCAAAATCCAAAACATAAAGAGCCTAATGCTGACCTATAAACACTTCTTCAACCCAATAGCATTGTGAGGACGAACAATAGAACCCATTAACTATGTAAATGTGATCTTGAGAGAAAAAAACATTTGCAGGCATTTTTTTTTAAATTTTTGAAAGTGATGTTGTAATTCTGCAGAAGTGGGCTTTGCAGGGTTAATTCAAGAATGTCAAAATCACTGAGTTATTAATGGTCTGACGAGTTAAACTAATTTCTTTTTAATTATATTGTTTTTTAGTGCCCAGACACAGTGGAAGAGTGGCAGCAAGTAGCCGTTGGATTCCAGAATCAGTGGCATTTCCCAAATTGCCTGGGTGCTCTGGATGGAAAGCACATTAACATTCGTCCCCCTCCAGGATCTGGATCTAAATTCTTCAACTACAAGCATACATTCTCAATAGTGCTTATGGCACTGGTAGACAGCAACTACAGATTTCTGTATGTTGATGTGGGCTGCAACGGGCGCATTTCAGATGGTGGAGTGTTTGGGGGATGCTCATTGCAGGATGCCTTGGAGAAAAGAACATCCAACATTCCTGCACCTGCACCACTTCCTGAATCAGACCAGCTGGCCCCTTACTGCATTGTGGCTGATGAGGCATTCCCCTTAAAGGAATACCTCATGAAGCCATACCCGAACCGCAAGCTGTCTGTAGAGCAACGCATATTCAATTACAGACTTTCGCGAGCTCGAAGGGTGGTTGAAAATGCATTTGGCATCCTGGCAAATCGTTTTCGCGTCCTACTAACCACCATTAATATTCAAAGCACTGCCAAAGTGGAGGACATTGTTTTGTCTTGCTGTGCTCTGCACAACTTTCTGCGCAAAGAGTGCTGTGAAGTGTACATGGCAGGAATCGACCAGGAAGAACAAGATCATGACACTGTCCCTGGAAGATGGAGAGAAGACCCTGGCCTACAGCAGGCCTCTCTGCCACGCACAACCAACAGTACAACACACGCCAAACAGCTCAGGGATAAACTGTGCCAGTACTTTAATTCGGACACCGGTGCAGTGCCCTTTCAGTGGGGCAAAATATAAGCATGTAGCAAACTTGTTTCTTTCCCTTGACCTTGGTTTATGTTTTATAACAATGGTGTGAATTTGCAAAATAAAGTTTATATTTTTACATCATTGTGTTTTGTGATTTTTTTTTTACATAAAGAACAGTGAAGTACCTTTACACAAAGTCAGTGTTTTATTTTCAAATGTGCAAAAATAGCATTAAGGTAATTTACAGAAAAATATCAACAGTTGGTATTTAAAATAAATAAAATGTACAGAAATATAAACTTTGCATAAGTACTCTAATATAACGTACAACTAAGCGTGACATATTTACTAAATGCTACAATATCTGTTTACAATTTTGCTACATAAAAAATTACAAGTGTGTATACTGATTGGAAGATGCATCCAGTGCATGGTTGTGGCCCACTGAATATTTGAAAATGCAATTATCAACCTCATGCTGGAAATGTGGCAGTAGATGTGGTGGCAAATTCCGCATTCTGTGTTCAAGATTTTTGCAGTAAGCTGAGATGGCATCATTGGTGTTTTCCTGTGATGCCAACTTTTCCAGAGTTTTGCCGATGGTGCGCATCAAGTTTGTGGATTCCTCGCTGGAGGATTCGTCTTGCATCTTCCTGCGCTTCCCTGGAGGCTTTGGTTTTATGTTGGAGCTTTGCAAATGGTCCTTTCTCATGGCTGTGGACTCAGTTCCACAGATGGTGGATTCAGCCAAGGGTGTACTTGACCGTAGGTCAGCATCACTGAAGCTGGGGTCTTCATGGGTGCCAGTCCAGGTGTCACTGTTGGTACCATCTGAGGGTGAACAGGAATCACTATCAGCCGCAGGTTCCTTAAAAAACATAAGATACAAATGTGACAAGTTAATGTAATGGCTTGACTTAATATGCGGAGTTACTTGTGAATAGACTCTTTTAAAGAAGCACTTGCCATCTTACAAAAGCAAAATGTTTATTTTATTCTGAAATTAAACAATAAATAAATAAATAAATATAAATATATTTGTTTATTTACCATGATCATTAGATTTGAAGTGCTCTCCTTCCTTTTTGTGTGAGGCTCTAGAAACTGCAGGCGGTTCAGGATCCATTGCTGCCTGCCAGTCTTCTGAGCTCCAGAACTTCCTGAGGGTCCTTGTTTCTTATAACGCATGTATTGGGTTCGCAATGAATCCCACCGCTTCTTGAGCTCTTTTCTGAGGGACAAAGTAAAATTTTGTAAGCATTAAGTGTTATGGCTGCTTATTTTGTCACTTTAATGAGTATTTGTTATGCCAACAAATGTTACTTTTTGCTGTATTGTTAATTATATTATTAACAATTTGATTAACTTTAATATTATTATGAAATATGAGATGCTAGCACAGCACATATTAATTACTGTCTGTTTCCATAAACAAACTTAGTTTGGTACACACAAAACACTAAAATGGTTATATTAGTTTTACTATGGACTATTGAACAATTACAAACAAGCTTTCTCAATTGCCAAAAAGGAAATCTTACCTGATATGACGAGTTTATTTTCGATCTCACGCCACAGTTCAGCTTTCAGCACACGGTTGACATAACATTTTTCCGTAATGTCATACAAACCCGGCCTTTCCTGGATCATGTTGATCAATTCGTCTTCACTTGCCTCGTTCCAGATAGCCATGTCTTTCACGTACCTAAGGTAAACAATGTGTGTTCCCTCTTGACTTCGTCGTTTACTTGCTTCGTCACTTCCGTTTTTCTTTTCTCATGCACTGGTTCGCTAGCTGAACAGCCAATCAGAATGATCATATGGCCCGACGGCCCGACGAGGTCCAACGCCGATTCAACATTTCGAATCGGCCGAAACAAAGCCGACGAGGACCAACTTCAGCCGACGGTGCAGAACACACCGAGGAAACTTAGTCGGCCGACGAAGAAAAACTGCCCGACGGCCGACCGTCGGCTTGGTGTGTTCCGGCCTTTAGGGACAATTTTTTCTGGCTAGAGATTGTTGTTTGGAGATGGTGGCCTGGCCTTTATCCTTCTTTCCATTTGACAGTCAACATACTCTGCTGAACACTGTTTTTTTACAATACACTAACTCCTTCAGTCCACAAAGTTATGTTTGAGAAAGTGTCATTTGCTCTTTCATCCATTGGCTTCACCTTGCCCTCGTTTAGTTGTCTCTCGGCAGCTCTTAGATAAGAAAGGATCTGTGTCAAGGCTGAATGACTCAACACAACACAAACAGATAAGAAGAACACACAGAGAGAGGGGTGAAGAATTTAAATGAAATTCAGCTAACACTATTTTTTCAGAATAATCAAGTCCCAGAGCTGCAGTTTTTCCCTTTGGTCCGGGACTCACTCCAGCCTGTGCCTGATACGAACGAGAGACTGCGGAGAAGACAGTGAGATTAAAAGCTGCTCTGCTGGTCATGAAAATGGATGAGGCTCAGCCGCAGCGGAGCAGCTGAAGACAGAGAGACTGCCCGGCACTCCAAAGCGCATCCGTCATGTGCGTCAGGGCAGTAATGCAGAGGAGAGCAGTGCAGGGCAGTGTATAAAATCTTCAACGCTGCCACCTTCACTCTCATGCATCACGGCACACGCTGACTGCTGCGCTTAAGACCGCCTGCTGCGTGAACGAGACCAGGCCTTTTGATTATCACAGAGAAAGTTTCACTGAGGAGATTTTATTCACTTTTCTGGACTAGGAAGTTTATGTTGTGAGTTTGATGTAAGTTTAGAATCAGTGGGAACTTGGAATTAAGTTTAGGTTTGCAGGTTGAGATTTAAGTTTGGTGTACAACACTTGTTCACTTGTGCACTTAAAAATCGGGATTATAGATTTAGGATAAATTCAGTGAGGTTTATAATCTGAATTGTCAATTTGGATTCAGTCAGATTTAGATTCACATTTGAAAGCTGAAACTTACTGAAATTTAGAAACTGGTTTGACTGAATAGTTGCAGGTTAAAATTCGGGATTTGGGATTAAGATTCCAGGTTGAAATTGGGTTTCGATTCATTATTGCGTTTACATTTCAATCAGATTCAGATTCACTTATTGATATACTCCATTTTGCGTTCAGTTTTGGGAAAAATTCCGAGCTCTGAGCCCTCAGAGCACACCAAATACACATATTCAATATGAAATCAAGATTTAATCTCAAAGCTTAACTAAATTTGGATTTTTAATAATTTCAGTGCTATTTGTGGGGAAAGTTCCCCATGTAATGATATTAGTGACTCTTCAGCACAGCTGCATACATATGTTTTCTGTCAGCAAACAACTCTTGAAATCCATGTTTGGTTTTCTGGGCCAAAGTCCATGTGAGGTTCTGGCATGAGTTTTGTTGGTTACCTGAGTCTGTTGATGACCTTTCATATACATAGCTAAGGTGAATTTGATAAGGGAGCGCATCCGTCATGAATCTGACCTGGCTGACAACACTTTGAGTCGGCAGTCAAATCTACATGGAAAATCATGAGGATTACCTAAATGCTTATATATATATATATATATATATATATATATATATAATACTTAAATGCTCTATATAATTGGCCTTTTTAGCATGCATATACGCACCTTCTATTTAAACTGTAGAATAATTGCACACTTGTTTACTCATGTTTTCAGTTTGAAGGTTCTTGTCATGTTGAGCATACCCCTACAGACCTTTATCTGATTTAAACTTAAAATCTCATCACTGTACCCTCTGCAGAGATGTTCAGATTAAGCCTTCTATGAAATGAGACTTATAAATCTCACCGGACCTGATTTGGCTTACTAATATAGACTCGGGTTTATTCCAGGGCTGCATTCCAGGCACACTGTATCTTTCACTATACCTGCAGTCTATACCTCAATTCAGCTGGGACCTGCAAGCACTAGGGCAAAGACTGCAGGCCATTCAGTGACATGCCCATGTGTTTAGCAGCGGCCACCCACATTTTCTGCAATAAAACTGCCTTCTCTCAACTTTCTTTCTTTCTTTCTTTCTTTCTTTCTTTCTTTCTTTCTTTCTTTCTTTCTTTCTTTCTTTCTTTCTTTCTTTCTTTCTGAACTATGATGATGGAAGGTAAACGCATTACTGTATGACATGAGACATGAGACCGCTTTTTATATCACTCCACAAAGCCCTTGCTGCTTTTCAGGGCCGTTCAAAGATCAGCCGTCACCAGGACGCAAAGAATGAGTGGGGCATGCCGCAGAACACCTGTGTGTGTGCACGTTCATTAGGGTGTGGGTGCATATGCACACACACAAAGCCCTACATAACTCTAATGTTAGCACACACATGCGGTTATAAAAGACCCGGCACCACGATATTTTCACAAAGTCAAACAAACTCACACCTGCGGGAGCCGATTTCAAAGTGTCCACGCTGACCTGACCCACATTATTTTACAAGACAACCCTAGCATGTTAAATAGATGTTGAATAAATATGTGCAAAACGTGCATGCTTACAAAGGCTTTCAACCAGTGCAGAAAGCAAAGAGAAAAAAACATGTTTGGCTATTAGTAGAGAATCATCTGCACACATATAATTTCTCAAGCAATTATTAGTGGTGTTTGCTAAGGCTAGCTGGCAAGCTGTCACTTTGTTCGAATCTCTAAACCTAAACATTAAACTACAGCTCTTTGTGGACATTTTGTGTGGTTCATTGAGATGTGTAGTACTTTTCAGCTAACAGAAACCATTTAGAACACCTGAGCAACAGCATAGTGTAACGGACGTGGGCCGGTAAGAGCTGTGCATGTAAACCTCACTCCCCTGATCTCAAGGAGCTCTAGCGACTGACGCTAGAGACTGTGGTCTTTAGCCTCCTTGTTGGAGCGCCTGACTCACATGCTGGTGGACCCAGGTTCGAGTCCTGCTCGGAGCGGGTCGAGTAGAACCGGTTACATTTGGTGCCGTTTAGGGGGGAGAGTGTAACAGAAGTAAGAGCTGTGTGTGTAAACCTCACTCCCCTGATCTCAAGAGGTGCTCTAGCAACTGACGCTGGAGACTCCAGTCTGTAGCCTCCTTTCTAAGCCTCCTTAGAAAGCCTGACTCCCATGCTGGTGGACCAAGGTTCGAGTCCCGCTTAGAGTGGGCAGTTTGAACAGGAGGGGTTACAATAGCAACATGCTAAAGTTGCCCAGAAGATCTTAGCAACCACTTAGCAATGAGACAAAACAACCCAGTCATAGCAAAAGAACCCAAATCTTAGCAAACCAATAGCAACGTGTGAAAACTACTCAGAACACAATAGACACTGCAAATTTTGCCAAGGCATGTAACATAGAAAATCTGATTCAGCACACACTTCCAAAAAGTTGCTTACTTGCTTTCCAGCAAACATAAAAATTTCCTTTACTTTAGAAGTAATACTACATCAGCTGTGTTGTCAGTAACTTTGCTGAGTTGCTACTCAACTAAATGTATCTTAGATATTAATGGGAAATAAGAAAAAAAACTGATTAAGAATGTGTGTGTATATATGTATATATATATATATATATATATATATATATATATATATATATATATATATATATATATATATATATATATATATATAATATGTGTGTGTGTGTGTGTGTGTGTGTGTGTGTGTGTGTGTGTGTGTGTGTGTGTGTGTGTGTGTGTGTGTACAGTACAGTCCAAAAGTTTGGAACCACTAAGATTTCTTATTTTTTTAAAAGAAGTTTCATCTGCTCACCAAGGTTACATTTATTTAATTAAAAATACAGTAAAAACAGTAATATTGTGAAATATTATTACAATTTAAAATAACTGTTTTCTATTTGAATATATTTCACAAAGTGATCCTGTGTTGGCAAAGCTGAATTTTCAGCATCATTACTCCAGTCTTCAGTGTCACATGATCCTTCAGAAATCATTCTAATATACTGATCTGCTGCTCAAGAAACATTTAATGTGTACAATTGTACAAAATATTTGTGTACAATATTCTTTTTTCAGGATTATTTGATGAATAGAAAGTTCAAAAGAACAGTGTTTATCTGAAATCTAATCTTTTGTAACATTATAAATGTCTTTACTGCCACTTTTGATTGATTTAATGCATCCTTGCTGAATAAAAGTATTCATTTCTTTAATTTCTTTTCAAAAAAATAAAAATAAAAATTCTTACTGACCCCAAACTTTTGAACGGTAGTGTATAATGCTACAGAAGCTTTGTATTTCAGATAAAAGCTGTTCTTTTGAACTTTCTATTCATCAAGGAATCCTGAAAAAAAAAAGTACACAACTGTTTTCAACATTGAAAATAATCATAAATGTTTATTGAGCAGCAAATCAGCATATTAGAATGATGTGTGTGTGTGAAACTTCATACATACATGTTCAAACACTAGGTCTAATGCCTTGAAAACATCATACTCATTCCTTTCATCCATTCATCAGCTTGAGAGAAAACGAGAGAAGAAAGGAGGGAGTGAAAGGATGAAAAGGATGGGTTGAGGTGCTGGTGAACGTGTTGATGAGGGTTGCTGCCCTCCTCTGAATGTGGAATTCTGTCTTCCACACCTTCCCTTTTTTCTCTCAAGGCCCTGACAGGTCATTTCCTGATGGGAGAGAGCGATAGAGGGACGACTGCTGATAGAAAGCGACAGACATAGATGGAGGGAAAGAGAACTTGTATCCTGTGAGGAGAACTAAAAGTGTGGGGAAAGATTTGAGAATGAAGGAGACAACTTGACAGGAAGAAGAGGCCGCTGAAGTATAAATATGTACAAAGCTATTATCTTTGATTATTAAATTCTCATTCCTCCAGTTGTGTCTATTTATACCTCACTGCAGGAGCGGACTCGGGAAGCGTACACTGATACAAAGTCAATAACTCACTGCAGGGGAAAGAGTGTGTGTAAAAGAGAGTGAGATCCAGAGGAAGGCAATATCTGGAAACATTTCTTTTTTGAAGAGGAATTTAGACTTCCTGGAATTATCAGGCTCTCTCGTGTTGGTTTTCCACGTGTATGTCAGTGCAGATGGGTCAGATACCGCACTGCTCAGGTTTGTTTGCATATATTTTTGCAGTTTCATCTGAGATAAGTTTTCAAGACATGCCAATCAAAGTTATTGTGCATCCAGACCTCTGTGGGATGCTGGAGGGCAGGCATTTTGTGTGTGTAGGGTGACATGGTGGCGACGTGATGAATCTTCAAGGGCGTGCCTGTCCGTGCGAGATTGTGCGGTGTGTATTCGGAGCCATGTGTGTCTGTCTGAAAGCATTCGGTAACATCATCCCTGTTTCTCCATAGACATATTTATATTTTCCACTGTTGACATGACGAATGAGTCGCTGTCAGACTAGCTGGAGTGAAGATGTTCATCTCCGAGAGAGAGAGAGAGAGAACTTCTAGTGCCTGGAATTGAAATATAGGATTAAAGGGCCTCAATAAAACTCAAACAATATCAAATTTTCATTTTTTTTTTTTTTTTTTTTTTTTGCGTATTTGCTAAGTTTTCTGAACAATGAATTTGATTTTGTTTCTTTTTATGACAAAATTTGGCTTTGTCATAAGATTTGGCATGATTTAGAACAGGGTTGTGTGTTTTGAGGTTGTGAACAGAATGCAGAATTGCAATTTAGATTTAAATGTTAAGTAGATGGATGGATGGATGGATGGATGGATGGATTGATTAATATATACGATAGATAGATAGATAGATAGATAGATAGATAGATAGATAGATAGATAGATAGATAGATAGATAGATAGATAGATAGATAGATAGATAGATAGATAGATAGATAGATAGATAGATAGATAGATAGATAGATAGATAGATAGATAGATAGATAGACTTACTGTATGAATTCAACTTCAAGCCAGTTAATTAGCAATTTTACTGTTGTGGATGCAGATTGTTTTGTTCTGACCCCATTCTTTCAATCTCAACTTTAGTTCTGCTACTCGAATATCATAAATACAGAAACAGGAAAATTGTTTTCTCATATGTATGCTCAGCGAATCATACACGATTATCTACGGTGACATTCCTTCAGGCGCATACTAATTCAATTAATGTTAATCTGCATCAAAATCCTGAGATATCCATTCGTCAAACGGTGACCTCTTTCCTCGGCTTTTATTTATTGCCAGTGGAACAGTGTAATTAGAACACCTTTGGGAGGTTGCCCGTGGTAACCTCTGATCACAGCTCCACACACACACACACACGATAAGTGATGCGTCCTCTGGGGGTTTTCAGGCCTTGCTGCGGTGGGTGGGTACCAGCACTGGCTATTGATTTGGACGGTGGGCTGATGAATCTCAGGGGAACCAATAAAAATAATTACGAAGAAGATCATCAAAGCTCCCCAGCCTTCTGCTTTGCACATGAATAAATGCGTGGTAAAGCTTATAGAAGTGCGGTACAGGTGGCATATACGCAGTCATCTGCATAGATGAAAATATTATTGCTCAGAGGATGTTCTTTCATGTTTCTCAGTTGTTTCTTTGAAGTATCAACAATGACTCAGATGTTTTTCTTAAAACCTACTGGGGGAGGAATAAAAATATAGTCCTATAAATGTATGTGTACAGAGAAGCTTAGATAATTTGGTCTTGGAAGAAATGTATGAGAAATATTTGAGTACAAAATTAGATCTTTTAATACAGATGTTGGGCAAATCTGAGCACAGTCTGAGATATTTTCTAAAACTCAAGAGATTAGTGATAGTCTCCATTTGGTGTCTCAGAGAAACCGCTTGAGATTAAATAGGTCCTGTTTGTGGTGCAGGAGATAACATGACTCTTGTCAGCAAAGAGAATAGAGATGATGTTCTGTATGGATATGTAGATGGTTCAGCAGCAGACTTGTAAAAAAAGAAAAAAAACACTTATTTTTATCCTCTAACATCCGTTAAGTGGAGGGACAATATGTTCAAGGGTGAAATTAGTCCCTCTCCCCATGCAGGAGACCAGAGGGAGGTTCTGTAAGAGAGCTATTGTTCTTAACCAGCCTGTAAACAATGACTAACATGACAGTTCACTCCCTCCAGGCTCTCTTATCTATTGTAATCATGTCCTCCTCCTCGACTGATTCTGTAGGCTACATATGGAAAGGTGGAGGAGAGGAAGACACGCTGTAGGTAACTTAGATGAGGTGGAGGTAGATGATGATTTTATAGGCTTTGAACTTTAATCACAAGTATCGATATCTCATGTTGAATTTCTTTTCAGGTATTCTTGTTTTTAAGGATTTTTTTTCATATTTATTTCATTTTATTTTATTTATTTTACAGAAAGCAAGACAGGTTCATTAACTCATTACAATAGTGTTAAATTTCTTAACATTAACAAGCATGCATTAAGTAACAAATCGTAAACTAACAGTAGTTTTCCAGCATTTATCAATACAGGGTTAATTGGCACTACATTGCCATTATTTAATAATTAAAGGTGCCCTAGAATTAAAAATTAAATTTATTTTGGCATAGTTAAATAACAAGAATTCAGTACATGGAAATGACGTACAGTGAGTCTCAGACTCCATTGTTTCCTCCTTCTTATATAAATCTCATTTGTTTAAAAGACCTCCGAAGAACAGGTGAATCTCAACATAACACCGACGTAACGTATTACGTAACAGTCGAGATCATTAATATGTACGCCCCCAATATTTGCATATGCCAGCTCATGTTCAAGGCATTACACAAAGGCAGGACGTCTGGATGTGCACAGCTGAATCATCAGACTAGGTAAACAAGCAAGGACAATAGCGAAAAATGGCAGATGGAGCAATAATAACTGACATGATCCATGATAACATGATATTTTTAGTGATATTTGTAAATTGTCTTTATAAATGTTTCATTAGCATGTTGCTAATGTACTATGAAATGTGGTTACCATGTTTTCTTACTGTATTCACAAAGACAAGACTGTCATTATTTTCATTCATAAATAATAAACACTTGCAGTCTGTATAATTCATAAACACAACTTCATTCTTTATAAATCTCTCCAACAGTGTGTAATGTTAGCGTTAGCCATGGAGCACTATCAAACTCATTCAGAATCAAATGTAAACATCCAAATAAATACTATACTTACGCGATTAGACATGCTGCATGACGAACATTTTGTAAAGATCCATTTTGAGGGTTATATTAGCTGTGTGAACTTTGTTTATGCTGTTTAAGGCAAGCGCGAGCTCTGGGGGAGGGGAGCACGAGAATTTAAAGGGAACGTGTGCTGAATTGGCGCATATTTAATGATGCCCCAAAATAGGCAGTTAAAAAAATTAATAAAAAAAAAAAAAAATCTATGGGGTATTTTGAGCTGAAACTTCACAGACACATTCAGGGGACACCTTAGACTTATATTACAGCTTTTAAAAAGAAGTTCTACGGCACCTTTAAATAAATAAATGTTAAAGTATAGAACATTTTATGTGTATTTGTTTTTTGTTTTTCTCTCTCCATTTCCTTTCTGTACTTTTCCATTTGTGCCACTAAAATATACCTTCTGGAAAGTGTATGTAAATTGCACCAGTGCCTTGCATGTCATATCACAAATTATTATGAATGCATGAATCAAACTCTCTTGGAATGCCGATAATTTGACACAGTTTTCCATGCATCGTGTATGTGTTCCCCAGTCCAAATGTGCGTGCATATGCATATATGCCCTTGTGTGTGTGTGGGCTGGCTGGGGGGTCCAATGGAAGAGGAAATGGCTCTTTGAATGGTGTGCGCTCAGAGACATAGTAAAGAGCACTCTCCCAGGCGGCCAAGAGCACTTGATTGTACAACAAGCAATGATCGCATTAAGAGAGGGCAGCAGGAAGAGAGAGAGAGGGAAACAAAGAGACAGAGAGTAGGAAGGAAATAAATTGACTTTGCCAGTAGCTTAGTCTGCTGATGGGAGAAAATATAGAAAAATTACTTTTTCATTTTCATGTGCTACATCCACAAGTGTGTTAGCGGTAATGGAGTGTATGTGTGGGGAGGGTTGCCAGCCTGTATGATTGAACCTGTTATTGCGGTCACTGTAAAAACAGCTTTTACAATTTGAGGAGCGGAAAGCAGCAAGGTTTGCCTGTTGTATATCTATAGAGGTCAAAACACAGTGTTGGGCTACTTAAAACTGTAACATAATAATAGTTAAAGCAATATTTCTCTGGCTCAATACTTAGAAATTTCTACTTTTAATAAATTACTGCCCAACACCTTGTCAAGAAATGGGTTCCATATACTGTATGCTATGAAAAGAATAATATTCCCTTTTATCCCTTTTCATATTTCCTTCTGTTCCTCTCTTAACAGGGAAAATCACAATTTTAGAAGCATCTGCTGAGCAAAATTTCTCCCTGGATAAAAAGACTAAAGAAAAAAAAAATACAGCAAGCAGATGGTGCCTCAAGGTTCAGACGATTAGAGGTTGCAGATTGGAATACAAATTGGATTAAAAGAAATTAGACTAATAAAAATCGAATCGCATGGCAAGTGCAAGCATATTCACCTCCATCATGTAAAAGTCTCTGCCAGTGGCTGTCGATTAGAAGCTAAACAGATGCTCTATTGAGATAGCAGTGTATATGTGTGTGTGTATGTGTGTTCTTGGCGGGCATGGTCCTCCCATCATCCCCTTATCTCGACCAACCCCATTTATCAATGTCATACTGTTAATTACTGGTTCATTCATTTAGTCACTTACAACATCAAAAATGAACTTGTTTCTGATTGGTGAAAGCAGGACATAAACATTTGTGTTCATTTATTAAAAGCTGATATGTGAATTGACTCTAGATCCAGAAGAGCATGTTCTCTGCATGGGTACACCAAGAGTGTATCAGGCCGTAGTAAGTGCTTAAATGAGTTTGACACCCCTGGTTTTGAGAGATGCAGACTGCCAAAAGGAAGTGAGAAGGAGAAATGCGAGAGGCAGTGAGAGAGAGCAAAATCAGTGTATCTGCAAACTTCAGCAGAGCTCAGTTTCATAGTACGCAGCACAGCATAAACATGAAACCTGGAGGGTACAGGATAAGATCTCACCCTGTCAGTAGCTAGTCCCTTGTGTGGCCCCCAGTCTGCTCTGGGTCTTGTGTGTGGCCCCACTTAGACAACAGACAGCCGGAATGATCACTAATCAATGAGAGGGAAATGGCAGGAATTAGCACAAATTAGGTGAAGTGGGAGACATCGCTCCCTTTAATAGAGTCCTTATTGCACTGCGGGAGAGAACGGACCTTTAGAGCACACTAACACATGGCAGACTCAGCAAAACATTTTGCGCACTAATAAACAAGCTTGCTTCTCTGATATGCTCTGACTTGGTCCCACTGGTAAGAACAGGCAGCGCACATTTCGCAGTGATCCTAAACACCCTAAACAAATCCTCTGTTTCACTGCAGTTCCATATATCAGCAACCGAAAGAGTTTAGCACCGCAATGAACTCTTGTACATCAGCACTGCACACCTGCCATCCCAGGAGAGGACACGGCCACCTTCAGCTCAGGCTAGCTGCTGCCGCTGGGTCTCTCATTGTGTAGGAGGTCCGTCCTGCACTCTGCAGTGGTTTATGTTGAACAAACGGCTAGCGAACAGCTGTTTTAGCAGAGCTAAATAAACAAAGCTGCACAGCGCTGTGTGCTGATCATGCTAGCATGCTACTCTCTCGGGAGGTTTAGCCACTAGCAGTGCCTAGAAAATACTAATGAACAAGCAGTTACCTCTGATATTAAAATATTATGGATTTACTCATTTATATACCATGGTGGTGGCCTCATCTTATCTTTTCTATGTAAATTAAGCTAATTATAGTTTCTAGACTTTAACTGTACTTTCAGTTGTGAAAAGACACTTTTAGTCATATTTCTTCTCTTTATGTAGGTCCCCCACAATGTAGCCTTCACAAAGATAGCAAAACCTGACACACACATATCCTTTCATATTGAACAATCACATGCTAAAATCATATCCCCTGCCCCCTTTTGGAGGATTGGAAAGTCACTCCTAGTGTTAAGCGATTCAAATCCCTGAAAGAAGTAGAAAATCTGCATTTACAATCTCAAGGGTGTTTCCACGCTAGCCATGTGCTATTGAAGCGTGTAAAGCTTACAGCATTCATCTGATGGCAGCGCTAGCGGCTCTAGCTTAGCTTCTCATTTTTGGCCAGATTTTGGGTGGATCAGGGGCCGCTTTTGTCCCTGTTTGGCCTGTGCCTTAGTGATGTAAATGCAGGGTGGCCTCTGGCTCCTTATCTCTAGGGTTAAGGCTCACACTGCTCTTTCCGCAATCTATTATCATAAGGGCCAGACTCCTAGCGTGGGCTGCTAGCATTATCCATACCAAATGCAGGGCCATGCAGGGGAACGTTCAGGGGATTAGCATTTTAACACAGTGTGAGTCTAAACCCCTGAACCTCTCTGTCACAGAGGGCAAGTCCCCAATGGCTTGCCAGCTCACTATGTGGCACCCTAAATTAGTGTGCTGGATCAGAGAGCTGTGTTGTTTTTGGCATGGCTTTTCTCGGTTTGAAAATATTGCTTTTGTATGCTCAGTGAACAAATGGCAGTAGAAATAAAGCATTGTTTTAAGGGAGCATTTATTAAGATTTGCCCAAGTTAAACCTTACTTTACCTGGCATAAAGTTTCTTTAGAGATTCAAATAGCTAGATGGTGATTGCCAAGACAAGGTATGGACAATTCTGCTCCTGGAAGGCTACTGTCCTGCAGAGTTCATCTCTAGCCCCAATTAAACATACTAATCAAGGTTTTCAGGATGACTCGAAATTTCCAGACAGGCATATTGGGTAATTTGGAGCTAAACTCTAAGGATACTGGCTCTTCTAGAGCAGGATTGCCAAGACTAATGCTGATTGGTTTCATCCAGTCTTTCAATGATTGAGATCATATGCTTGTTCTCTATGAAAGCCTGTAAGACATTTTATGGTATGTCTTTCATCTTGAACATAAATGTGAAGTTGGTTCTGACAAGTCTTCCACTTTCTCCATTTTTCCAGGATCCCGTCTGCGGCAGGAAGATTCTCCACCTCGGATCGTAGAACACCCCTCCGATCTGATCGTATCCAAGGGTGAGCCAGCTACCCTAAACTGCAAGGCAGAAGGGCGGCCCACACCCACCGTGGAGTGGTACAAGGACGGAGAACGAGTTGAAACAGACAAAGATGACCCTCGATCTCACCGCATGCTCTTGCCCAGCGGCTCACTCTTCTTCCTGCGTATCGTACACGGCCGTCGCAGCAAACCTGACGAGGGGGCGTATGTTTGTGTGGCACGCAACTACTTGGGGGAAGCAGTCAGTCGAAATGCTTCACTGGAAGTAGCATGTAAGTATGGGATTTCTTCAATTATTGTCTTGAGTGCCAGTAACAAGCAGTGTTGGGGATCTATTTTTTTTTTTCCATGTACCCTGTGGACCAAACTACAATTATACGGTTCTTCTGTAGCATCCTTTTAGCAGCTTTTACATTATAGAACTTGATACTAGTGAAGTTGGTATTGCATCTGAAGGATTTTGGAAAGAGCCTGATTTCCCTAGTTCCAAAACAGGGGATGGGAAGTATTTTGCAGTTGGCTCTGTAGTTTAATTAGCTCTCCATATGTTTTAGTAAATTTTAGATTTGTCAGTCTGTTTCGGAACAACCTGCCAGGCTTGCAGTTTTTCCTTCTGCCTGAGAAATGGAAATGACAAGGAAAGCCAGAGCCACGGATTCAGATTAAAGGGCATGGTAAGTGCAGAAGGGAGGGTGTACACACTCTACACAGGAAGGCAGAATCTGGAAGGGGGTTTATTGACAACCTGTAGATGGGTTCGGCTTTGAAGATGGGTCTCTGTTGGGTTGACTTGCATTTTTAGAGAGAGCACATCCCCTGGGGTCAAATCCCCAAGCTAATCAGAGACCATTATGAGTGACAGCTAACCTGTCCTCCTTTGCTTTTCTATTAGACGATGAGTTTGCTTTTTTTAATGATAGGCCTTTTTGCTAAATGACTCTTTTGCTAGGTTGATCTTGCGTCTTTTATCTTGGGAGTTGTGATTAGTGAATACATTGGAGCACCTAAAGTTGCTTTCAGGCCCTTATTTCCTTTAGTGTTACATAAAAGCAAACTACAGTAGCTTAGCCAATATGCCAAGGCGAAAGTCATTAGAGATTAAGGAATTATTGGTTTTGCTTCGCTGGGTTTATAGTCTAGACCTGCAATCAGAGTGAGCTGCTATCTTAAAATCTGTTTCAACCCTGAGCTGATCAATACCACAGCCTCTCTTATGCATTGTTATGAAAATAGGAGCGATCCATCATGAAATAAGGATATGATGATAAATATTGAATGAATGGATAACTAAATTGGCTCTGTGTGCTGCCGCCAAGACCCCATGCAGTAATGAGAGGGTGTGTGTGTTGAGCTGTTGGAAAGCGTAACTCTAGATGAAGGGATTGTGGGAAGGTTTTGAGAGTCAGTAAATTTTGAATGCTACTGCATTTTCTATTTTTAACCTGTAATTGATGATACAGGATGGTGATTTGGGTTAAAGGGTAGAAATGCGGAGATGATGTTGCATTTTGTTTTTGTAACTTTGGAGGTAGCAATTGCGGGAAGCTTTTCAGTAACACTTTTGAATAAATTTTCTATTTTTAACTTGTAATTGATGATACATAACTGCATTGCGGGTTATAGGGTGTGTATATATAGAAGAGCATAAAGGCAGTTTGTGTGTTTTCACTCGTGTAGCTGGCAGGGGGTGTGCGTTTTCTCTGATCCTCTCAGCTCTTGTGGAGGTGGTGGTGGCGGCCCCCAGGTGCTAACTGTGTGACAGCAGCTTGATCTATCGATTGCACTAAGAGGGGTCTCCTCGCCTAAATGAAAATTCATGAAAAATTGATGAAGTCCCCGATTATTCCTTTTTTTCCTCCGCTAGCTCTTGTATCTCTCTCACTTCCCCCTCTCTGTTCTCACTAGATCTCTACATTTCCACAATGGTGCTATGTCAGAGGTTGTCTGAAACCTAATCTAAAAGGGCACGATTTTGTGAATGAACTAGTTTCCAAGAAACCGTAATGTCAATTCTAATGATCCAAAACAATATTTAGACAGCCAAGCAAATATTTGATGACTACAATGGTTATGTTTTGGTAGACATGTAGTCAAATGTTGAGTCAAATTAAAACAATTGACTATTATAATTAAATTTACACATCAGACAATTTCAAAATGCTTCCTACCTCCATATACATCTCGCAAAGGCAGCATTTTTCAGGTTTCAGACACAGCCATAGTTGAGTTTAAATGAACTGTAGGATGTTTTACGACTTTCAGGTGAGAGGTGAAGGGTCGTAAGGTTAGCGGGACAGCGGATACTAAACCTACAGCAGAAAAGACCAAGAACTGTACTTTAACGAAACCCCTCAGCTGTGTTACGTTACACAATTTCCACTCATAAAACTTCTCTTTACTGGTGAGTGATCACAGAAGTGAAGCCAATCTAAACCGATACAGCTTATGTATTGTTCCAAGCAAAATATGTTTCATCTGTCACATCGAAGAAATATTCTGAAGCGGCGCTGTTTTCTCAAGAAGTAAATGTTGATTTTATAGCCAGCTGTGTATATCTGATCTATATGAAATGCTCCCAGACTCACATACGTATAAAACCTTCACCTCCAAAACAAACAGCTGGCCTTCAGTGACAAACTGAAAAATGTGGCGAATGTTCCAGACTGTTTTGCGACGTTCGTTTTAGGGGTTCCGACCCTGGTTACAAGCCCAGTACTTTTTCATCTTCATGTCACAAGTCGTCTCCTGTTGCGATATATGGTTCTGTCTTTCCCTTCTTCTCGTATGGGGTCAGTCTGCACCCCCGCAGGCTCAGTGAATGGCTCTGTTGAAACAGATTGCAGACAGGCGTTCGCCGTGGACCACTGGAGCCGCCCGATCAGAGAGACCCCAAGCTGGGTTGCAGGAAGCCGAGAGAGGCCTGTGAAAGGAGCTCGCTGCATTATTAATAATGAAGCAGATTGTAAGGAGGTGTCCGCTGAAGCAGGATTATCTCAAACGCTAGTCTTTAACAACTGACCATTAGTAATGCAACAAAGAAGATACCCAGATCTTGTAACGGATGTTTGTGTTCTAGAGAGTTTAAAGTGAAGGGTTAATTTTGTCGCTATTAGATTTGTCTGATGATGCAAGGCGCTTCTTCTATTTCAACACAATTCTTTATTTCATGTGAACTTGTTTCTTTGGGGTTTAGTGCTTTCGCTTCTTCAAATGGTCAATTTCTCAGTTTAAAGTTACTGAACATGTCTTTCCATTTACTTCAACATAAATTAATCCCTTTCCAGTCATTTATAAGGTCTTAATTAGAGCAGAAGAAGAAGAGAATGGAAAAGGTGCTGACAGGCCACAGGGAGTGATTGGCTGAATCCCAATACGCATACATCTACTGGAGCCTAAAGGCACATACTTCACTGGTGATGCATACATACTTGAAGTATAGAGCCTTTTAGTGCCAACGTCACGATTACATCACAGGGTTAGCTGGAGGCAAAACAAAGGGAAAACTGGAGGTGCTATTTATAGCTGGCTAAATAATGAGCTTAAAATGTCATCTTGTCATCTGGTTCCGTCCGTTAAAGTTAACTTTTTCAAATAACAATTAGGGCTGGGACAATACATCGATTCTCGATTCGTGATGCAATGATTTTGGATCGATCCTGATATTTTTTCTCTCGAATCAATTCTGAGCGTAGTTCTTAACAGCAAATAGCGCTCTAGGCTGGTTTTTATCCAAACACTCAAATGTTCATGAAGAAAAGTGCTGGAGAGTGATCGTGAGTTTGGCTGAGCCATGTAAGTGGTTAAATATACATGCACCTCAGCTCAGAATGATTTTATGGCGCGAGATTAATGTAAACACAGCCCACTACGAACACCCTCGTAATTCGCTTCAACCTTTTCAAACTTTATGAATGATTATTTTAGGTTTAAGTGGTGTGTGTAAAGGAACTGGATGCAAGCCGAGTATGTGTGTTTCTAAAGCACCTATAGTGCCATCTGCTGTTAAAAACTAAGCTCAGAATCGTTTTGAGAGAGAATCGTGAATTGAAAATCGATGTATTCTCTCAGCCCTAATAACAGTCTTGGTCCCAGACAGTGAGTTAGGGCTGCAACAATTAATCGCGATTAATCGCTTGCAAAATAAAAGTCTGTGTTTACGTAATATATATGTGTGTGTGTTCTGTGTATAATAATTATGTATATATAAATACACACGCATACAGGTATAAAGTTTAGAAATATATGTATTTATTATAAATATATTATAATATATATATATTTATATATATTTTATATATAAAAATAACATTTTTCTTAAATATATACATGAATGTGTGTGTATTTATATATACATAATTATTATACACAGAACACACACATATATTACGTAAACACAGACTTTGATTTTGCAAACGATTAATCGCGATTAAGCAAGCTCTACAGTGAGGGACCATTTATATATTCAGATACAACCAGATTTTCTCCAGTCATTGTTAAAAAAACAAGCTAACAAATCTAGCTAGCTAGCATTAGTGAAGTGGTCAGGGGAATCGTTCTTCCTCCATCTAAGCTCCGCTCACAAAAAACATCACATTGTTTACTAAGTGAAAAGGGGTCTATATGTAGGCTACTTCATGTGACGTTTTTAGCATCACAGTGTTTACACTTTTTAGAGAAATCAACATATACCAGTGCTTCCCACACATAGACTTTACTTGGGTGGGCCGCCCATGTATAATAACGGCCACCCAAGTATATGGAGACACATTTTTGCTTTTATTATTTTTATCCTCCTATACTTTTATATCCGCCCAATATAATAAAACCATCCGCAATCGATTTACTAGTCATTTCGTACCTGCTCGTTATGTGTGCGTCAGAACTGTTTACTTCCGCTAACATTCCCACGGACGCTGCATTTTGCAAAGTCACAAGGGGGCGCTGTTGCGCGTTCTACAAGCTCGCGCAACATCGCTTCGGACTGCTTCAAAGTGATTCTCAATCAATGAAAAGCACAGATTTATGCCAAGCGATTGCTAATGAACTCAAGTTTATGAATTATTATAATGTCTACTTTATGGCTTTTATATAAAATGTTTTAGACGATTGTAAGATCAGCCTGTAATAGTACAGACATTTCAAAATAAGAGTCCCGGTGTATTTCGGGCTTGTTTATAATTAAAAGTCACACGCTAAGTTTTTTTCTTTTTCTTTTGGGCATTATTTTAGTTACACAATAAATTGTATTTAATTTGATTTCCATTTAATTCATAGTAAATTATTGTAGTCTCCCCCATAGGAAGAAAAGACTAAGAACATTATTTATATTATTCATTATATAAATTTAACTAGTAAAATCTGTGTCCCATTCACTGAGAGAGACACTATATGACAGCAAGGAGAACATAGGAAAAGGTGAACCATTTAAATCCTGTAATTTTGCATAATTTACAATGCATATTAATGCATTATATTAGTATGTAATTAAATGTAATATGCTATGTAGTTAAAATTAATTTCAATAAATAAAATTACTGTTTAAAATCACACATTATTTGTTGTTTGTCACATGTAGTAGACCATTTTTGTGCCGTGGGTAACAGGAGGATTTTTCACCCGGCTACCACCGCAAGTATATTTCTGTGGGAAGCACTGTATACTGTATGATTGATGTGCATTTTACCATAAAAGTACACATAACTTTTAGCATTTTGGTTAACAAAGATCAAACTATAAATTTTTCTAAAACTAAATAAGTTGAATAAGAACACAAGGGGTTGTGGAAAAATATTAGCCTGCTTAGCATCCACTGATAAACTTTGCTAAACTAATGAAAACAGTTTTCCATCTGGGTAGCCTTTAGCGAATAAAATTTGATGTTCTGTGATTTAGGACACATGCATCTTACATTTACGTACAATGAATTTGGATTCTGCTAATATCATAAATTTGTCTTAATCTTAATCTTTTGTGGCAAGCTTTTATATACTCTGTCTCTTTGTGATGTATACCATGGATACATTTCGGTCTAAGCCGCACCCTGTGGCACTCCTTGCTTCTGGGAAATATATTTTGTTCTTTTGTTGCTATTTTTTTTCTTTCTCTGTGTCTTTATTTCTCTCTCCCGCTCTCTCTTTCTGTCTCTCTCTCTCTCGTGGTCTTTCTCTTTCCTTTCTCGGGATAAACTGGGTCAATGAGCAGGTTCATAAATCATTGTGAAGACTATGTCAGACTGAGGCAAGCCCTGCTTTGAATAAATTTGCCAAAGTGGTGAAATCTCAGGCCGTAGCTTGTGTACGGTCGCTATGTGACAAGTCACACCTGGGGCGCACAGTCATCCAGGAAAATGTTAATTAGCCCCCTGTATCTTTTCTCAGGTAGAGAGGTGTGTGTATTATAAATCTGAGGGCAACATGCTTGTTGAACATGGGGGCATTAATTAAGCGTATAAGGTGTGAACGTGTGTGTGTTTGTGTCTGCTAATGGTCTACGCTAATAACAGTGTGAAAGCGTGCATGTAGTTTGAGTCTTTGCGACAAAAAGTGCTGTTTCGTTCACTTGTAACCTTTAAAAAGTATGTAAATGAAGGAAGGGTGAAACAGATGTCGTTGCTGGTTTGTTAAAAGGCCACCAGTCTGGGATTGGCTGGCCTGTTTGAAAAGGTTCTTTTGATACGCTTCAGCATGGCACTTAAGCAATTATGAGTATCGTTAGGCAGCATTTGGAACTGGTAAGATGAAGTAATTAGTGGAAAAATGGTGCTTTCTTGTGTTAAGCTTTAAGGTTGCTTCTCAATCTGTTTGACTGTGTATCTGGCATCAGTTACATCTAATAAAAGAGGATGAAATTAATTGGATACACACAGCTAATAGGGGTGGTTGGTATGATCAAAATCTGACATTACGTTATAAGTATTTGTATTTTATTTATTCTTTTATAAAACAGTACTACGTTAAATTTACACTGGAAGAGCCATCGTATATATGCATATTTTGCAGCCAATATATGCAAACCTGTCAGCGGTATTATTTTTGCATTACTCCATGTTTTTGTCGTTCTCAAATATCTACTGGTTGACACAGTTCTGCCGTAGTAAGGTGTTTTCCATCCTACCGTCCATCCCTAATATCCAGACTACAAACATCTGTCTGGCTTTTAACATCTATCTCGTCTTGTGGACAAGTGAGTGTGTGTGAGTGAATTAATCAAACACACTCTCACATGCAGTCGTCCTCATTCGCCCGATTGTAAATGTCAGTGTCTGTCTGGGTCCTCTGACCCGCGTTCGCGCTCACTCCGCGTTATCCTGGGATCCGGATTCTGCAGGTTTTAGGGGTTGGTGATTAAGTTGAAAGCAGACTGATGTCAGGATGCATCCGCGGCCCACAGGGAATGTTGGTTTCTGATAAGAGGGAGGGAGGGTGAGGTGCCGGCAGAGAGGTGGAGGAAGAACGGATCTCTAGTCTGTGATAAAGGAGAAAGAAATAAAATCCCTGATTGAATGTGTCATCGTAGTATATCTGCAGTGCTGGAGTCAGCGCCCACACCATAAAGACCAACCTCCTTATCAGCAGCATGTTACGTTACACACACATACACACCGGCTGCAGTGAGATGGAGCCATGCAGATTTTAGAGCTTATCTTGTGGTCTCATCTTAGTGTGTGTGAGACTAATCGGTCAGCTGGGTAGATGATATTAAATGATTCTTCATTGTATGTATATGTGGAGGAAGCCCTCTGGAAAGGAGATAAATCATTGGTCCCATAGAGCCCTAGAAATACACACATACAGTATATTCACACACACACACACTGACCTTTTTCATTCTCACTCTCTCTTACTGTCTTTTGTTAGCTCACTCTTGTCCCCTTGTGAGTGATAAAGTTTTTACATTTTATTTTCATGGGATTTTTCCTCTATTTTTGACAGCAAATTAGAGAAATTATGGGGAAAAGAACAAGGGTTGGCAAATGGCCTGAACTGGATTCGAGCTACTGCTTTTTTAAGTGTTTTGTTGGAGCATATGCATGACCTGCCAGACCGGATATCTGACCGGTTTTGAGTTTTAACAAAAATGAGAAGCACAACCAGCAGTAGGATGTAAATATTTATTTGACATTTGAGTCTTCACAACTAAAAAAAATATATTTTACACCCCTGCTAGTCAAATGAGCATTTAAAAATAGTAATAATGATAATAAATTATATATATATATATATATATATATATATATATATATATATATATATATATATATATATATATATATATATATATATATATATATATACATATAATAATTTTACTATTATTAGTAGTACTTTTTTAAATACTTTTTGTTTTGTTTGTTTTTTTTTTCAGAAAAGGCCAGACAGCTCTTAGCAGAAATCTGTACCGTTGCTCTCAGTGGCTTTCAGTTATGTACAGCGGAAATGGATTTACATAGAACAGCATCCATTATGATCAGATGGTCAGCATGGATTAGCAGAAAGGATTTAGCCTCTTTTCTTTTTTTAAGTAAACAAATGTTTCTGCTTTGTTCAGTTTGTTTTGTCCATATCCAGTCAGATCCTGTATCCGAATGGCACAGTAGAGACATAAATATGATAAAAAATATTGGTAACCCTTTACAGTAAGATTTCGTTATGTTAACATTAGTTTTAGTAAACATAATCTAAGAATGAACGATACTTTTACAGCATTTATTAATCTTAGATAATGTTAATTTCACCATTTTACATTATGGGAATCAAATGTTGTATTTGTTAACATTAGTTAATGCACTGTGAACTAACATGAACAAACAATGAATGTATTGTTTATTGTTAGTTCATGTTAGTTAATGCATTAACTAATGTTAACAAATGAAACCTTATTGTAAAGTGTTACCAAAATATCTTGTTTCTCAAAGTTTGTTGGTATTAGAATGTATTTATCTGTGATCTCATTCTCTTGTTAACTATTTCCGTGTTTTTGAACATGCGCCTGTGCTAATCTCTGTGTGTTACATTGATTCGGTGTGGTCTCTATGACCCTAAACTACTTAAAACTCCATTACATGATTGCCTGCCATCAGAAAAAGCCAGAAGCTATGGCAAATCATTCCGAATGGTCATTTAAATCCAATCAAACTCCAGACTATTGACTTCAATCCTTTCATTTTCATTTCCAGACCACAGCAGACATGTTTGTGTCGCTTGTACTGTGCCAGGCGCTCACCTACTAGAGGTTCCTTCATGGTTCCTCATCAGGTAGAACAAAAACATCTAACCATGCTCTTGATTCCCATGAGATTGTCGTATTCCGACAGTGCTCTGCCTGGGATTGGATCCGATGACCCCTAAAGACCTGTCGGACCCCCAATGTCCGTAATTCCTTAGCGTTCAGCTCTCTACGCAAAGCAGATACCCCTCACCCTACAAATGCACCACTGCTGTCTACTCGTAACCCCTGAAGCAAAGCCTCCTGGGACCCAAGGTCCAAGGCCTGTAATCCATCATATGTGTGTGTGTGTGAGCTCAAATTCAGCTCCGCCCTTAACCGAGGACAGAGGAAATTGATTCAGCTCTCTGTTGAAGCGAACAATCTGTTATTTTCTCAAAGTAAAAAGTGCTGGTGCCGAGTGCTGATGGTGCAAACTCTCTTGCTCGAACACACACACCGTGTAAACACCGCAGTGCCGTCATCAGAGAATGCTTCCCGTCGCTCTGATGGATGGTGTGTTTTTGAACCTTGCACTCTGTTCACCTACAACACAACTCAATCAAGCTGGCCGCTTGAAGGAATCTACCAGAACTATGACATCAGCTGTGTCGAAACTGGGGTTTAGATTGTGCCAACTTTGCGTCCTCTCTCTTTATCTCTCTCAAACTCCACTTCCTGTGCAGGACTAATAGTGCGTGCGATGCTGTTGTGACCGTGTGGTGTTATCTGTGCAGTTATTGAGTTTGACTCCTGTTACTCTGGGAGTGAGAGTTCCTACCGCCGCCCCGGACAGCTGCGAATGGGGAGGAGGGAGGGTAACTTAAGCTTCCTGTACTACAGCGAATGTTGGGGGGGATGAAATCTGAGCCCCCCTCCTGTCCCTTGTCTCCTTCCTGCTGGTGTTTGAAATTGATAGGCGGTGTGGGGTCCTTCACAAGGCTTGGGAGTTTATGAGTGTGATCTAAAGAACAGCTGGAGTTGGCCACTGGCCGCTCAGTCTGCGATGTGGCCCTGGGAGGATGTCAATGAGAAAATTTGTCAGTAGTGAAGACCTCTGCCCTTGTGTTTCTTTCTTTATCAGATGTGTTTTGTGCTAATTGCATGTTTACTTGCATTTAAGGGAAGATACAGAGTGCAACAGCATTTATTTTTTCCATTGGAGTATTGATGAAGGGGAACTTATAAACCATGGTAACCTTGATAATGTATTAACAATGGTATATGCTTTTGTTGAAGCCATCGGTGTACAAAATTTCATACTTTTTTTTTTTTTTTTTTTAAATTAATCATGTTTAATTGCAGAATCATAGGTAATGTTGATTTTCACCAACAATTCTGCTAAAATATGTGGCACTTTTATTGAGCCAGTCACCCTACTATATATATATATATATATATATATATATATATATATATATATATATATATATATATATATATATATATATATATATATATATATATATATAGTATAGTATAGTATAGTATATATAAAGTGAACCATTTGCAGAATCTGTGAAAATGTGAATAATTTTAACAAAATAAAGGAGATAATACAAAATGCATGTTATTTGAGTAAGATATTTCACATAAAAGATGTTTACATATATATATATATATAAAAAAAGCTAAATTTATTAAAATAACCCCATTCATAAGTATGTGAACCATTGATTCTCAATACTGTGTGTTTTTATGTTGTGTGATGGTTCTTCATGAGTCTCTTGTTTGTTCTGAGCAGTTAAACTGAGCTCTGTTCTTCAGAAAAATCATCCAGCTCCTGCAGATTCTGCAGTTTTCCACCATCTTTTGCATATTTGAACCCTTTACAGCAGTGACTGGATGATTTTGAGATCCGTCCTTTCACACTGAGACTCAAACACAACTATTAAAAAAGGTTCAAACATTCATTGATGCTCCAGAAAAAAACATGATGCATTAATAGATGGGGGTTGAAAACATTTGGAATTTGAAGATCAAGGTAAATTTTATTTAATTTGTCTTCCGGGAAACATGAAAGTATCTTCTGTTGCTTCCAAAGGGCAGTACTGAATGAAAAAAAAAAAAAAATAAATTATATTCAAGCGAATTAAGAAAAATTTGGACCTCTTCAAAATGCATCGTGTTTCCTTCTGAAGCATCAGTGAATGTTGAACAGTGAACCTTTTTTAATAGTTGTGTTTGAGTCCCTCAGTTGTCCTCAGTATGAAAACACAGATCTCAAAATCCTACAGTCACTGCCGGAAAGGGTTCAAATATGCAGAAATGCTTGAAAACTGATGAATCTGCAGGAGCTGGAGGATTTTTTCTGAAGAACAGAGCTCAGTTTAACTGCTCAGGACAAACAAGAGACTCATGAAGAACCATCACACAACATAAAAACATCATCATCAGGTAACCACACACAGTATTGAGAATCAATGGTTCACATACTTATGAATGGGGTTATTTTAATAAATTTAGCTTTTTTTTTTCTTTTTTTTTTTGTCTTGTGGATTATATGTAAACATTTTATGTAAAATATCTTACTCAGGACAGTACTAAATAAAAAATAACATGCATTTTGTATTATCTCCTTTATTTTGTTAAAATTATTCACATTTTCACAGATTCTGCATACTTTTTATTGCAACTGTAGAGAGAGAGAGAGAGAGAGAGAGAGAGACTTCCAAAAGGCACTTTCAGCTCTTCAGTGTTGTTGAGGGCTTGTGAGCTTGTGAACAACCTTCTGAAACCTAAAATGATGAATGGGACACCCCATGATCTCATGGACTTCACGGATGAACTGTATGTTCACATTTAGTGCACATTTGGGACAGGGCCTATGTTTTTCAAGGCTTCTTGCACTATCATGATTTTGTTATTCATGGCCATTTTCGACCTTTTCTCTGACCCTTAGAATTGAGAATTTTTTGCTACTGTTCCTTTAAGACATTTTTTATATGTAACTAGCGTCTGTTGTTATTGGCACACCTTACTAAACTAAAATGTCACATTATAATTCATCAGGGCTGGCCAAGTTAGGAATAATAATGATGTATATTAATTGAGATGTATATGTGGGTGGTCTTATGTTAATGAGTTGGGCGTGATGTCATAATCATGAGGACTTTTAATGGATTGTTTTGAACATTATAATATGTGCATTTAGTACATTGAATGCTTTTATTTCAAAATAGCAAGTATTTATTTGCCTTTTAAACTGCAGGGATGGCCTGAATGTAGTTTTTAACCACTGTGAATTGTCTTGTCATGCCTGTGTGAATATGGAGTTTATTTTGACAGTGATCTCTCGTTCATCTGTTTGGTCTGGTAAAATCGCTCTTACTAGCGAGGCAGCGAGACAAACAGATGGACTGATAGACATGCATACACACACACCGCACTTATAAACTTGAAAACGAGAGGCAGAGGGACACATGGAACGGCTGAGAGGGTGCGCACACCAACACACATAGTATTGTGGCTAAAGGCCAAGTGCATAGAAATCAGAACAGCTCCATTCTAATGCAAAGTAGAGTCTTATCTACAGACTGTTCTTCGCTGCTCTCCTGTGCTCTACACCGTTCAGGGCAAAACTATTATTTGGAGGCGTGCATATGTCTGTGTGTGTGCACTGGTGCCTGTGTAAGGTTTGGATCTGAAGTATGCATGAATGTGAATTTCAATGTGAAGGTCCATCAGGGTTTCTCTGGGGTCTTTCGTCATGGTTTCTTTAGGATTTTTGACTATAAGTTTATTCAAGGTTATTCACAGGAGGTTTGCATTGAAGGCTTTCCTCATGTCCTCTTGATTTTTAATGTTTTTTCCCCTCATGGATTTTAACTGGAAGTTTTCCTCATGTTTTTTTTTTTCACTGAGGCCTTACCTCATGATGTTTACTAGGTCTGTTCTTGTGGTTTTCCGATGGGGATTTCCCTCATGATATTTACTTCTATTCTCTTATAATGTCTGAGCATTGAAACACACAGCTGAACCTTTATGAGAATAATCAGTCACATTTTTCATGGCTTTAACCTGATAAAATTGTCCAATATTCAGCCTTTAGCTCCTGGAGGAGGGCTCCACATTTCATCCGTTATGTCATACTGTAAAGCGGCTGGCCGTCCTAGAGATGCTTTTTAAAATGAAAACTGCTAAATTGTCCTGATCAATCACTTTAATTTGTCTGCCACATTGTTATCAAGGCTTAAATGCATTTATTTAATGCTCAGTTGTGGCGCTTGTTGTTGAGATCAGCAGTGTTTCATCCTGGTGTGATGTGTGTGTGTGAGAGAGGATGGTTTAATATCAGATTACTGACCTGCGCAGGAAATGAAAGCAGATGACAGTGAGTGATCACCTTGTGAGTGTATTTTGCGTGTGTGTGATTGACAAGGCAATGCGTTTGACTCCCTCGATCTTTAAGAAACATTAATAGTCTCTTGCTCTCGGCTCCATACATCTGGTATGTGTGTGTGTGTGTGTGTGTGTGTAAGGAGAGGATGAATTATGCATTTCTAGCAGACTATGAAAAATGAACACTTGCAGATTCTCATCTACATAAATTTTCATTGTATTTAGACACTAGCTGCATGTTTACATAGTGAATACAGGCCCATTTATTTAGATTTGTCTTTCTAAAGGTTATACAGTCTTGCTGATGTCTAAACATGCAGGTGACCTAAATGAGACTCAGGCACAACATGACCCCCATAATGCACCGTTGTGAGAGTAGTTAAAGTGCCCCCATATGTGCCAGTCTAATGCATTACTTGCACACTTAACTGCAAACTCATTCCTTTTATTTTGAAATTTGGTTCTTTATAACATTACAGAAATGATACTGAACAAGCACTGCAGAAAAGCATGTAATTCAACATAAAGTGTCCGTAATTTAGGCAGTGACATATGCACAAAGAACACATTTGGACCCTATAATTCTGCATGTAGATGTCGGGTTAGTTGGAGACAGCCACACAGATGTACACACTATAATTCAGCTTTAGAAGCCATGCAAAGCAAATTGCAAACATTATGCAAAATGACATTTGCTGCATGTTGCATTCTGTGATTTAAAACCCTTTCATTCTCGCAGCAGGTGGATAATGTCTCAGTTCTCAAACTCGGCTTCAATACTGTATAACATCACACTGAACAGCCCTTGTAGCATTTGGACTCTCTCAACCGGGCGAGAGAAATGAGAACAGTCCGATAATGATTTCCTGTAGACGAGCCTCTAATCCCAGACACAATGCTTATCTCTGTGGTGTAAAGCATGTGTTGTGTGGTAAGCCGGGTTTCAGATTGGCCTCTCTCTGAATGGACAGTCATTGAGGAGTCTTGGAGAGGCCGGTGTGGTGAGGTGATAGCAGGGGCTTCTGAAACGCAGTAGCAGATAGGAGGTCATTCGCTGGAAATGACCTCCGATGGACAATTGATTGACCTGGTTTTGAACCTTTGCTAATAGACTGGAGGGAAAGTGCAGGTCTGGATGTGGGTGATACAGTGGTATTCAGGTTTTGTAAACATCAAATGGCTTTTGTGTTAGTGGAAAAAGGAAATTGAGGAAAGCGCACATAGATTTTATCTAATACAGATAGCAGATATTTTAATATACAATTACATCTTTGTTACATACCTACATTTATATATTTGGCAGATGCTTTTAACTTACATTGCATTTAAAAGGTTAGTTCACCAAAAAATGAAAATTCTGTCATTTATTACTCACCTTCGTTCATCTTCAGAACACAAATTAAGATATTTTTGATAAAATCTGATGGCTCAGTTAGACTCAGTTAGATAATTAACAGTTTCAGATGCCCAGAAAGCTACTAAAAACACATTTAAAACAGTTCATGTGACTGCAGTGGTTCAACCTGAATGTTATGAAGTGACAAGAATACTTTTTGTGTGGCAAAAAAATAAAAAAATAAATTTTATTCAATATCTAGTGATGGGCGATTTCAAAACACTGCTTCATGAAGCTTCAAAGCTTTACGAATTTTTTGTTTCAAATCAGTGCCAAAGTCACGCCCCCCAGTGGTGAACCATTGAAATTTCGAAACACTTATTATGTAACGAAGCCCCATTTGCTGAAATCACGTGACTTTGGCAGTTTGATACACGCTCCGAACCACTGATTCGAAACAAAAGATTTGTAGAGCTTCGAAGCTTCATGAAGCATTTACTTGAAACTTTTGTAACATTATACACTACCGTTCAAAAGTTTGGGGTAAGTAAGATTTTTTTTATTTTATTTATTTATTTATTTATTTATTTTAAGAAATTGAAGAAATTAATACTTGTATTTAGCAAGGATGCGTTAAATTGATCAAAAGTGACAGTAAAGACATGTATAATGTTACAATAGATTCTATTTCAAATAAATGTTCTTTAGAACTTTCTATTCATCAAAGAATCCTGGTAAAATATATATAATGTATAAATGTATATAATGTATAAAATATAATATATATATATATATATATATATATATATATATATATATATATATATATATATATATATATATATATATAATGCATAAATGTAAAAGCTTACACTGGCTGTAATTTCGCTATATATCCCTAGAAGTATTTACCTGTCTGTTCTAATCACCAAAACCCTCCTCTTGCTTTCTTCCTGTACACCCTCATTTTCATCCTCTTCCCCTTTGATTGCCGTGTCTCTAACGGTCCACAGATGATAACCATTCCTCCTCAATCTCTGAACCCGACCCCTCCCCCTCAAGGCACGCACAAATCAGATATGGGGGCCTCGGCAGGCAGCTAATGAAATTAGCCCCACGTTGCCCATACGCTTTAATAAGTCTCTTGACTCGATTAAGGATGCGATAGTGGGGGATGTCGGATGGATACAGTGAATCTCCAGCCCGCCCAACAGTGCCAGCCCGGGTGTTGATTATCATAAATATTCCCAGTCCACACACCTCAGGCAAAATCCACACTCCGACATCCCCCTTTTCCTCTCAACACCCCTCTTTCCGGGACCAGACGCCTCTTTCTGCAGCCTGGCAGGCAGTTTGGAGGAAACGTGAGGAGGGGGCGGTGCCAACATTGTACTGTCATTAACTTTCTTTGACTGGCAGCCGTCAGGCTGGCTGAGCCCCGCCCCCCTGCTGTGCAGCAGTCTCCACCTCCTTTCTCTCCATCATTCTCTCCTGTCATCGCTCCATCCCAAAGTGGCAGCGATTCTTTGGGTCTCAGCTGCTCGGAGAGATGATACTCCAACCACCCGCTGCTTGGGTGAATCTTTTTGGATCAGGGAAGTGGAGCCGGCCAGCCCGGTGTGGCAGACGTTGGCCCAGTGCGGAACCCGATCCCCTGCTGCCTCTCCGCAGAAACCTCACGCTGGGCAGAAAGTGCCGGATAAGTGTAAGCAATCCGCAAATAACTCAACATCACAGGCGGATTGCTGAGTCCAAATTATTGGATTATCATATCCACATTTCCTCCATTTGTTATCTCTTGGAACATTCCAGTTTAATTTATTTAAATTTTATGTTTGAATTGAATGTGCAGTGTGTAATTTCTGCACCACTAGCAGCATTAAATGAAATTGGAAAAGTAATGACTCGCAAACATGCACCTGTTTTCCATTATTTGGACAAACAGATAGACCTAGCCTATTTCAGGTCACTCTAACAAAGAAATTCAATTGCATTACAGTGTTTATATGCTCACCTAACAAATGGCATACGTATTGTCTCTATACATTAAGGTGGGGTAATGAGGAACACATGATTGACAGGGTGAGGGCACAAATCAGAATGAGGTTCAGAGGCGGGGCTTTATTACATGCAGCCATTCAGCTGAGAGTAATCTGTCAGGATAGATAAGCGTGGTCTGATGTTTCTGAACCTGACAGCGGTGGTGCCTGTTTCCAGCCGGCTGTTCTCAGGTCCTGAGCAGTGCCACAAACAGGAAATAGAGGGAGAAAGAGGGAGAGAGGGATTAAGAGAGACCTGTTTTTTCTTTATGGTCTGTAAGTGGACTGAAGAATGGTCTTCATCAGAATTTTTGTCTTGTTCTCCAGTAGAAAATGTACAAACGTCCTTAATATGAGATGAATTTACTTAAAAAGACATGCAACTGCAAATGGTATTGACACCTGTTTTTAGAAAATATATCTTAAATTGAGTTTATATTTTTCTTGTTATAAGTATAAATCTAATAAAATTTAGTAAAGTTCTTGCCTAATACTGTACACAAAAATATGCATTGTTTTGTTTTAACTATACAGAAATTCTAATAAAAAATAAGATGTATGCTTAATACAAGATTAAAAAGATTATATCTAACACAATTTTGCTTCTGAACTAAATATATCTAACTTTTAAAATAGTTTAAATAGTTTAAAATAGCTTTTACTTTAACAAAACTGCTGGAGTTTTTTTTTTTTCCTCAAGATACATTTACTTAAAAAATTGCGTAAGATGTGAATACTTAAGAGATTATATCTTGATTTAAGTTTATTCCTTTTTTTCTTGTTTTAAGTATAAATGTAACTTAATTTAGGTTTATGCTTAAAATTGTATGCAAATAGTTTTTTTTTAATTATAATTCTAACAAATTGTATTGATGTTTATGCCTAATATTAGATAATAAATAATCGTGTAAGAAAATTAAATTAACATTATTGTAAGTCTATTGTCTTTAGGATGTATCAGGATATATCATTTTGCTTCTGAACTGAATTTATCTGATTTTAAGGGTTTTTAAATAATTTGAATTTTAAATCATTTTTTACCTTAACAAAACTACTGATTATACAAGCAAACTTGCATAAGATAATGAGACTTAGAATTAGATGATGCGTTCTGGTTTGAGTTTACCATTTTTATGGTTTAAAGTATAAATCTAACACATTTTAGCGGGGTTTATGCTTAATATTGTATGCAAATTTATGTTTTAACCATACTTCTAACTAAATTTGTAGAGGTTATGCTCAATATAAATAAAATAATGCTGTAATTAAGTTATAGTTTAACATAAATTGTCATGTATATATATATATATATATATATATATATATATATATATATATGTATATATATATATATGTATATGTAAATATATATTTGCATTGTGGCTGAGTTTGTGCATTATTATAAGTTCATCACTATGTGCACTATGTGCACTATGTGTGTGTGTGTGTGTGTGTGTGTGTGTGTGTGTGTGTGTGTGTGTGTGTGTGTGTGTGTGTGTGTGTGTGTGTGTCACCTGTGAGTGTCTCTGTCATTCTAATGGATCCAGCAGCCTCGTGTCCTGACAGCTGGCATCTTGCTCCCCACCACAATTCACCTCACATTTCCTCCACCCACTCTCTATCTTTCACTCTTCACCTTTCTTTATTATTCACCCCCCACGTTTGTCTATCCCCACATAAACAGACCTAAGAGCTTATGACAACTGGAAATGAACTTGTGCCCCACTGTGACCCCCTCTCTAGGGTCCGGGACAAGAACCCCACACACACATCATGCCCCGCCACACCAAAGTCTCCGATCAGCATGGGGCCACAAAGGGTCAATGGATTTGCCAGGTCACCCTGGCAACTCTTGACAGGCTCAAATGTCAGAGAATTGGCCGGCCATGACAGTGCTGTCAGAGTCAAACGCCCCCCCCCCCGTCACACAATGGGTTATTGCTGGAGAATGAGGGGCAAGGAGGGACGTGGGATGCAGGGGTCCTGGAACTGTTAGCATTCAGTCTGGTCCGGTTGTGTCAGGGGCGCGCAGGCACACTGTCACTTTATGCTTAATTGGGGCAGGTCAAAGCCTTAGAGGCATGAAGGGTTACGCTCACCCTGTTCTGCTGCCCCCTTTGCTCTCGCTCTCTCAGTCTCTCAAAATATGGCTGCCTACCTGCACTTCTCATTTCTTTAAAGCTTATCAATTGTTTAAAAGCACAGTTCAACCAGAAATTAAACTTACTCACCCAAAATTCTCACAATCTTATGTTACTTGAAACGTATATGATCTTTTTGCTTCGATTTACACAGAAGTAGATCAAATGTCATATTATTGTAGTCAAATAATTTGCACAAATGTCTGATGTTTTTTCTTATTGATCCTTTTTCTCCAATGCATTGACTCTAAATTCGCACTCTAAATTTTATATATATATATATATATATATATATATATATATATATATATATATATATATATATATACACTACTGTTGAAAAGTTTTTATGCACCTTAACTGCATTTATTTGATCAAAAATATGGCAAAACAGTAATATTGTGAAATACTGTATTATTACAGTTCAAAGCGGTCTTCTATTGTAACATATTATAAAATGTTATTTATTCCTGTGATCAAAGCTGAATTTTCAGCATCATTACTCCAGTCTTCAGTGTCACATGATCCTTCAGAAATCATTCTAATATGATGATTTCCTGCTCAAGAAACTTTTTTTTTATTATTATCAATGTTGAAATTAATATTGTTGTGGATTAATTTTTTTTCAGGATTCTTTACTGCATAGAAAGTTCAAAAGACAACAGCATTTATTTAAATGTTATTTTATATATCACTTTTGATTGATTCAACACATCTTTGCTTAATTAAATCATTCATTTCCTTTAAAAAAATCG
Organism: Chanodichthys erythropterus; assembly: GCF_024489055.1. Classification (NCBI taxonomy): domain Eukaryota; kingdom Metazoa; phylum Chordata; class Actinopteri; order Cypriniformes; family Xenocyprididae; genus Chanodichthys; species Chanodichthys erythropterus. The sequence goes on from NC_090237.1 coordinate 30,218,628, forward strand.
AAATGACCCCAAAATGGGACTGTACATCAGAGGTCAGGAAAATGTACTGAAAGAAAGAGAGATGGAGTTTACACAGTGACAAGAGACAGAGATGAAAAGCGATAGATCGGTAGAATGATAGAATATTTATGTGTTCGTTGTGTCAGTGATGTGAGGATGATTGCATTGATTGATCCAGGGGTCGCTTCGGGGTCAGTTCCCCTCAGAAGGGACGGATAATAAAGGTCATATTCACTCAACTCTCATTGCTTATGAACATACATTCAGAGCTCTACTAATATATATCACTGCAGAGATTATTTTACTTTGAAGTTTGTGTCTGTTCTGCAGTGTAAGCCTGCATAGTGTGTTTATGTGAATTGTGAGCCTGTGCGTTTACCTCTGTGTATTTTGATAGTGTTCATTTCCACATTAGCACTTCCATTTGTATGCATGTCCATGGCTGTGCCGTTTGTGTGTGGTGAACAGTGTCAAATGGGTTTGTTTGGCTGCTTGAACTAAAGAAGCTTATTCTGATTGGCTACGAAGCCAGAACTAATACCTGCATATTTATTTTGTGTCTACTTAAGCAAATGCTTCCTGACCTGCCAAATAAACACACACACACACACACACACACACACACACACACACTTCACGTTCTGTGGAATAGCAAATAAGCTTCCGTTAAGCAAAAAATATCTCAGCATTGAGCAGATGTTAATACTGTCATACTGAATGATTGAATACATTATCGTCCTGAAAAGGTACTTTTTCTGTGTGATTGTTCTTTACCTGTCCGTCAATATTTCAAAGTGCGCTGAAATGCGTCAGAGACATTATATGCAGATTTGTCAACTGAAGTCTCATTATTGCGTTGTGCCGTGTAGAAACACTTCCGTGTCTTTTTGCAGGTTGTCACATCGCTCTCTCTCCGCTCTCATTACCACTCCATCACTGCAGTTTGTTTTATTAGGCCCCAGAGGTGGCTGCCAGGCAACTGTATGCGTGTGTGTGTGTGCGTGTGTGTCTGTGTGTGTGTGTGTTGAGCGCTGTGCCGGTTCCCTAAAGTGGCATCTTTCTTCCTTCTGACCTACATACTTTTACAGCAATATTCAGTTGAGTTCATTTGTTTGATGTGTGCTGTGAGGTTAAACACAAGCACACACTAACACACAATGTCCCAAAACAAATCTTGTTTGATTAGGCTCTGGGGAAGCCAGATATTGCTTGTACAGCAGTTGAATAGACAGTGACTTGAACAGGTGCTGAAACTCTTATTGTGACAATCAACTGCATAGATTTAAAGGGCTCGCTCACCCAAAAATGCATTATTAACCTCATGTTGTTCCAAACCTGTATGACTTACTTTTGAATCTGTTAAACAAAGATATGTATCAAAATGTTAATGTTTACTGAACACAAAACTGCTTGGAAGAAAGTGGATCTTTTCCATCCAATGACAGTGAATGGGGATTGGGACTGTCAAGCTCACAAATTGACATAAAATGTCATCTGAAGCTATTTAATGGCATTTGAGTTGAATTTGAAGTCCTTATTGACTAAAATCTTCCTCTTTGCCATAGCTCTTAAATCTAATTTGTGTTTGCCTTCATTTCCAACTTATTTCTTCAACACTTATGGCATTTTTATGGTGTTTTGTCTTTTTTGGTGGCATAAAAATGTTCATATAATTTGTGTGCTATATTTTGAGTCTTCTGAAGCCATTCAATTACGTTTTAATTGAAACTGAAGTAATTTTTTGTTGAAAATCTTCCCATCTGACATAATTTGCACTTGAATTCAGTTTCAACCTAACATGCTTATTGTATTTTTATGGTGCTTTGTCTTTTTTAGGGAGCCCAAAAATTAATTTACTCACCCTCATGTCATTCCTAAACTATATAACAGACTTTCTTTGTGTATTGTATAATATCTAAGATCCTGAACCCAAAAGGGCTTCGGTAGAAGAAAGTCCAGTGGGTTTTTTTTTCCCTGTACAATGATGGTGAATAGAGACTGGGACTTTCAAGTTCACAAATTGACCAAAAATAAGTGCCATAAAGTGGTCTATATGATTTTCGTGCACTATATTTCAAGTATTTTCAATAGCTTTTGAAGCTGGAAGTCTTCCCTTTTGCCATATAGCTCTCAAATCTGTAATTCGCACTTGCGTTCAATTACAACTTAACATGCTAATGCTAATTTTATGATGCTTTGTCTTTTGAGGGGGGAGCTTGAAAACCCATGTCTCCTTTTGCTGTATTAAAAAAAAAGGTTTTTTAATTGGTCATTTAAATGTGCCCTAGAACTTAAAAAAAAAAAAAAAAAAGATGTAATATAAGTCTAAAGTGTCCCCTGAATGTTTCTGTGAAGTTTCAGCTCAAAATACCCCATATATTTTTTTTTATTAATTTTTTTAACTGCCTATTTTGGGGCATCATTATAAAAGGGCTGCTGGCCCTTTAATTGCTCGTGCTCTCCGCCCACGGAGCTCGCGCTTGCCTTAAACAACATAAAAAAAGTTCAAACAGCTAATATAACCCTCAAAATGGATCTTTACAAAGTGTTCGTCATGCAGCATGTCTAATCACGTAAGTATGGTATTTATTTGAATGTTTACATTTTGTTATGAATGAGTTTGATAGTGCTCCATGGCTAAAGCTAACATTACACACTGTTGGAGAGATTTATAAAGAATGAAGTTGTGTTTATGAATTATACAGACTGCAAGTGTTTAATAATGAAAATAACGACGACTCTTGTCTCTTTGAATACAGTAAGAAACGATGGTAACTTTAACCACATTTAACAGTACATTAGCAACATGCTAACGAAACATTTAGAAAGACAGTTTACAAATATCACTAAAAATATCATGATATCATGAATCATATCAGTTATTATTGCTCCATCTGCCATTTTTCGCTGTTGTTCTTGCTTGCTTACCGTCTGATGATTCAGCTGTGCACAGATCCAGACGTTAATACTGGCTGCCCTTGTCTAATGCATTGAACATGAGCTGGTATATGTAAATATTGGGGGCGTACATATTAATGAGCCTGACTGTTACGTAACAGTCGGTGTTATGTTGAGATTTGCCTGTTCATCGGAGGTCGTTTAAATAAATGAGATTTATATAAGAAGGAGGAATCAATGGAGTTTGAGACTCACTGTATGTCATTTCCATGTACTGAACTCTTGTTATTTAACTATGCCGAGGTAAATTCAATTTTTGAATCAAGGGCACCTTTAATCATTTCTTCAACTATTGTCATTTCTTCAACTATTGTCTCTATTTTTTTAGGGTGCTTTCCCTTTAAAACATGATGTCAACAGCTAAAGCTTTGTCCAGCACTGGCTTCTCTGTGTATATATATGTGTGCGTGTGTCTAAAGTTCTCCTGCAGTGAGCTTCGTCTATTCTTTTTGTCTTCTTTCATCTGGCATCAGGTGGATAGACCCCGTCTGTGACTAAGTAGTCTCCAACTGTGTGTGTGTCTGTGTGTGTGTTATTTGTATAGTGTATAACAGCAATTTGAAACGTCCTGGTTTGTGGAGACAATCACACATGGGACCGTCTGTCTCCATCTCTATTTTTTTCTTTCTCATCATCTGTCTCACTGTCTCCCGGCATTCTATACACAATAGTTTCTGTGATTACGCCTTGTTGTGTGTATAAGTTTAGCGGCAGCGTTATCACAGCCCTGTGTCCTTTAATATACGAACTTCTACACTTGAGTGCTCACAGCCTGCTTTAAATCCCGGTGTTTACTGTGGTCTTAATGTCACTGGAGGCCCAAGAGATGACTCTGTGTGTGTCTGTCACTCAGCTCCGCTCTTTAAAAACACAGGGCCATTTCCTCTCTGCTCAACAAAGCTTCCTCACAAACACACACATACAGACTCCTAAAAGTCTCAGTGAAGCTGATTACAAAATGAATGCTTTCATCACCAGACTGCGAGGCACTGAAAACTGTTTTTCCTCCAGCTCTTCAAACGCACTAAATTCCCCACCAGTCTCGCTGTTGTTATCTGTGCATCTGCGTTCATAGAATATCCATACTGGAGCTATGAATTATTGTACTTCCTAGGAAACTAATAGGTGGAAAATATCAGCTTTGTTTACATTGTACACGTTAAGCAAATAATTAGGGACTATTATAATTGTCTCTCTTTGTATTCTGCATGGACACAGTTTTATAGATGGGCAATAGCTTTCTTCTTTGGAACACAAACAACCATATTTTATAGATTTATTTTTTCACCTATACATTGGAAGTTACTGTGATTTTATACAGGTATGAAACAACATGAGGGTGAGTAAATGATGGCAATTACAATTTTTGCGGTGAACTATCCCTTTAAATGTCTGGATGTCGACTTTTCAATATAGGTGCTCGTTTTCTAAATCCCTGTGAATCTTTTCTCTTTGTTCGTAAGGTCCCCTGCGTTTCTCTAAGCCCTCTATCTCGTCCCCGTGCCGTTAACAGGCTAACCACCGGTGTTTATCCTGTTGAAATGATTGGATTTAAATCGCAGGAACGACGTCGGGGAGGCCAAAAAAGGAATAACAAACATAAGAAGAGTGCGAAGGGGGAGTATCGAAGTGATGTTAGAAGAGCGTCCCTCAGGACAATAAATCCCTTTCTCCCAAATCCCATTGTTAAGAAAGCATGAAACCGGATTCCTGTAACAAGGCCTCTGATCTGAGGAGGCACGGCCCAAAGGACTCAATTAGAGGTACAACAGGCCTGATCTTTCTACCTTTTCTTTTCTTCTCTGCATTCTCTCTTCCCTCCTGTCTCTACCTGCTGTGCCGTAGCGCCACAGCTGGGGTCTGGAAAGCAGAACATGGTCTCGCAAACACACCAACCAATAAGTGGCACTGGGAGTCTGTTAACCTTAGCCACGACAGACTGGCAAATAGTGTTTGCTTGTGTATTTGTGCTTTCCTACTGTGAGGGTCTTCTTTTTTTTTAGGTTTTTGTGGTTCGGAATTTGGTTTACATGACATTTATGTGAAGCCTTCATGCTAATATGTAGGCCTCTAATTGGCTATGACTCAAAACCTGCATTCTTAAATAAATAAGTACACACATATCAGTGATATAACAAAAGCAGATTCTATATTCTTAGATTCTAGAAGTATTAAAAGTGCATAGACTCATCCCTCTTTTCCCTGAAGCCATGATTTGATGAAATTATCATCCGTCCCTGACTATAGTTCCACCCTGCCAGTGTGCCTGGGGACAGTCATTTATGTGACGCATTGGCAGGAAATGGCAGACTCTGATTCGACTGAATCTACAGCGTCAGATGTTTAATCTCATATATTGGCATATAAATATTCATGTGAACAGCATGCAACAGATCTTAATTTCAATTTGGTTTGAAAATGACTGTTAAAAACTGATTTGGACTAGTGAAGGGTTCAAGGTTAACAGCCAGCAACCTTGAATTTATTGAATTTAAATTGCAAAATTAAATGTTAACATTTGTTTCTGTTATTAGTTGAGGTATTGTGTTACAGAACCTTTTGTGAAGTATTTTGTACATTCACATAGTGGAAATAGTATTGTTAAAAATGTTAGCTTTTTTTTTTTTTCTTCATTTTTAAGTGCTATAATCAGGTCCCCAGTGCATCTACCAACCCAGAAAACGTGAAAAAGGACAACCCAGTAACTTTGTTTTGGTAAGCCTTTCTCTGCAAGCATGTGAAAAAAACAAGCCGCTCAGATTTCGCTCCCCTTGTGACGTAGGAAGTGAATCCTATTATAATATTACCGCCCCTTAATCTGCATGTTTCCTCCCATGCTGCCGCCATTTTGTTTTCACAAGTGAGGCAAAGCTGCAGATGATGAAAATGTAAGCATTTTTAGGTAACGCAATGTGTTTCATGGGTTCTAGCAGCTCCACTTTCTGTGTGCTTTTCTTTAGCCTCCATACAATCTATTACCTATAGGTATTAAGTCATTATTTCGAGATATTAAGTTGTTGTTTCGACATATCTTGTTATTTCAACATAATTAAAAACTGATGGGTTAAATATGGACAAAACCAGGGATTGGGTTGTTTTCACTCAGCCATTTTTTTCAACCAATTTTGGATTTATTTTTTTTCAGCCAGCAATATAGTAATATAGTAAAAGGCATGTTTTTGCTCACCCTCAAATAGGGGCAAATTTGTGGGGTATTTTAAGCTGAAACTTGACCAGACCAGAGACTTATATTACATCATGTGAAAGAGGGCATAATAGGTGCCTTTTAACCCAACCTGCTGGGTTTGTCCATATTTTACCCTGCTTGGATTTTTTTAACCCAGCATTTTTTAGAGTGTAATGCTAGCACAAACAGAAGTTGTGTTTGACAGAAATGTATCAGTGTTACTTGTGACTCACCCACAAAACAGTTTAGACTACTAATGTGATCTCATTTTACGCCAGACTGCCTCACAAACAACGCTGGATTTGCACAAAGATTAACATGATGGCACATGCTAGTCGAGTTGAATCAACTCCACAGCAACTTCATAAATTTATCCACTAACCATTCAGAAACATCCAGTCGTATTCTAAAAGTTGATTCCTGAGTCATCAGTGTCCGACTCTGGTTTGAACAATGTAACACCATTACTGATAGTCGTCATTTTGAATGCGTTATATTATCCAGCTTTGTTGTTGTTGATCAACTGAAGCAAGAGCTGTTAAAGCTCCACCCTCTTTTGGAAAGGGGGCGGGGGCAGCAGCTCATTTGCATTTAAAGGGACACACAAAAATGGCGTGGTTTTGCTCACACCAAATAGGGGCAAATTTGACAAATATAATAAATGATCTGTGGGGTATTTTGAGCTAAAACTTCACAGACACATTCTGGAGACACCAGAGACTTATATTAAATCTTGTGAAAATGGCATTTTAGGTCCCCTTTAAAGGTTTAGTTCACTTTCAAATAAAATTTTCCTCATAATTTACGCATCCCCATGTCATCCAAGATGTCCATGTCCTTCTTTCTTCAGTTGAAAAGAAGCAGGTGCTGCGTTCATTCCGTATGAATGAATAGGGAAGGCGTAGGACATACATTTTAAGCTTTTTGAAGAATGCGAAAGTGCAGTTTTGGCGGAACCACTTGGAAGGCGATTATTTGTTTATAATAAAGCATATACATTTACATTTTTTTTTTTTTTTTTTTGAAAATGACTGATTGTTTCTCTAGATAAGATCCTTATTCCTCGTCTGGTATCGTTTAAAGCTGCACTGAAACTGTACTTTTGACCTTCAACCATTTGGAGGCCATTGAAGTCCACTGTCAGGAGAAAAATCCTGGAATGTTTTCATCAAAAACCTTAATTTCTTTTCGACTGAAGAAAGAAGGACATGGACATCTTGGATGACATGGGGGTGAGTAATTTATGTGCAAAATTTTATTTGAAAGTGAACTAATCCTTCAACTAAAACTAAAACCATAAAACAATGTTGTTACCTGAAACAAAATGAGTGTAATAAACTAGAATAAAATATTAAAAAAAATAATATTCTGAATATTAACAACATCATCAACAACAATAACAAAAATAATAGTAAGTCAATGATACATGGATGAATAGACTAAACAATCTGTTTATTTACTATTAAAAATGCCAAAAGTTGTATTTTGTGAAAAGGGTGGGATTTGTATTCAGTTTAGTCTGTAATGATTGCAATTAGCTTAATGTGATAGCAAAGGAAGTCAATGGGAAGTTGTCATAAATAGCTAAGTAAATGTGTGTTTATGTTATGATCTAAAAAGGGACCTTAAGCTGCCAATTGTCCTCGACCAGCAAAAGTCAATTAGAGGCTCATTAAAGAAAAGAATTAGTTGTTATAGATTTGATAGGAGAGGTATGTGTGTAACGTTAGCGATCTAGCAGCAGGGAGGGCCAGTCGTCGCTCCTGAGGGAAATGAGAGGATGTCTACAACAGACCAGCAGTTAATGGATTCTGTTTAGTCTTGATAATGTCTGATAATTAGTTAATCAAAGGCAGCGCCTACCCACGCCTGTTAGCTTCTTTTACATTAGCGGCTTTGTGCGGGAAACAGGTCAGTGAGCGACTCTTCGTGACAGACAATAGAAAGCCATCCGCTGTTCCCGTTCGGAGCGTTTTCCGAGTGAATTGCTTCAATTTCTCTGTTAATTATGTGTAAAAGGCCTCTTTGTTTGTTTTACTCTAGATCTTTTTCATCAATTCGTTTAATGTGTTTTCACATCAGGATCGGTTGCAGGCGACAGCATTTTAAAGTTTGATCCAAGTTTCTTCCCTTGTTTACACACCATTCGACCACAACGACATTTATGGCTGAATGGCCAATGAAAAAACAGCGGGCATTGACAAACTGTCCCGCTAGTCCCTGGATCCCGCCACTGTTCCATGAGTAATATGCTGTTTTCTCCGCAATCAATTAGTAAACCTTCATTAGCGAGGCCATCAGTTATGTGAACCTGACAGGGAGAGGACAGACTACATGTCCAGAACGAGATGGTTGATTACACAGTGTGATAACACACTCACACCTAGCATAGTCCTAAGCAGTGTGTTTGTGTGTAATTGTGTGCAGAAACTACAAAAGTTGTATAAAAGGACCCAGTCAAACTCTGACACTTACATTTGCAGTTAAACCATAAAAGCTCTATAATGCTTCACATTTCTCATCATTTTGAGTTTCAAATCCATGTGCTGAAACAGTCGACCTTCACGTTCTCCGTTCTTTGATGAGAACTGTACGTGCAGGGCGAGTGTCTGTGAGCAACGGTTATGATTAGAGGCCCACGGAGATTAAAAGCGCCACATATTGGATCTCCTCATGATGGATGAGAGGATCAATTAAACAATATGAAATGTGTTCTGCTGCTGACATGCTCATTAGGGACATACTGAAGGAGGGAGGGAGGGAGGACTGGAGGTGTGCAGAGATATTTCTAGTCTTTCTCATCATTCTCTCACCTTTCCCTCGCTTCACGTCACTCTGGTGATTGAGAGAGGATAAATAACGGCACAATCGATCAGGACACAGATTTATTTACTTGTTTATAAGGGAATTTAGGGCCAGCCGTCACACAATGACAAGTTTCATTAATTTTTTTTTAGCATGGGAACTATTAAAAATGTATTCCCTCAAAGGCTAAGCCCTGTTTCTCTGTCAGCTAAGAGAAGGCAGTCGTTTAGTTTCTAGCAAATGTGTTTTGCTGTGTGTGGGGTAATTTGATTCTTATGTAAGGTTATAGAAATGAGAAAACAGTTAAAATTAGATTTGCATTTCCTGAAGGAAATATTCATATATGAAAATCATCATAAGATTAGTGTAAACTAGTTAAGAAGTATGAAGCAGTGTAGAAAGTTTTAGGTAAATTGAGAGAGAAAAATTGATAGTGATAAGCAAATAAGGAATATGGCTGGATAAATAGATACATTTTTTTAGGGAGCACTATACATATTACCATATATATATATATATATATATATATATATATATATATATATATATATATATATATGAAGAGTTTGGTTCCAAAACGCAATAACTCCATTTTGATTAATTTGAGTAAAAAGGTGTTTTCTTTACCAAGAAAGTGGCAAGATAAAAACCACTATTTTCTGTTTCAAACTTTCAAATAGCATCTTTTGGTTATAAAAAAAAATAAAAATTCAAATCTACATTTTGATTTTAAAAAGTTTATTATAAAAACGTATTATTTTTTTCCCAAAATGCAATAAATCCATGACACTTTTTTTTTTCAAAATGCAAATAATCCATCAATATAAAAGTTATTTTTCAAATGTTTTTCAAAGTTGATTCATATACATGACAGAGTTTAAACTTTGCCAATATTTATCTTATATACAGGCATTTTACTAAAAATACTTTCAGCCGTCACTCCCAAAATGAAACTTGTTAATGTTATAAATTATTTGTCATTACCGATTAAAGAGTATCTGGCGCCACCGCACGGTTAAATAAACACATTTGCCAAGTACATTGGTATTAAAAACGGCTTTTTAAAAAAAGCCTTCAATGTTTACAGTGGGTGGAATGGAGCTCTGTGATTGGTTGAGCGGATATATCACGTTCTGCAGAGAAAGGAGACTGGCGTTTGTCGCGTTTTGGAAAGAAAGGGAGAAAACATGACAGAATAACATGACGGATATCGCATTTTGCGTAAAATTAATAAATGACATTTCAATACCGACCAGATACAATACTGATTTTGGCGAAAACTCAATTTTTTGAAAATGGCGTTTATCGCGTTTTGGAACCAAACTCTTCATATATATATTTGATAAAAAATAATACATTAAAACAGGAATTGACCCTTCGCAAAGACCCGCCCCCTTAATTATTGTTGCTTTGTCCGACAAGCCATGGCGCAGTCACGCCACATGCAGTGAAAAATACATTGCGGAGCAAAGAGTACACTGACAACATGTCGACAGACAAGACAGAGCAGGTTACTTATGATATTTAACAAAGTCCCAGCTTTCAAACTGTGTAGTTTTTTAAAGAAATTCAAACAATAAAAAAAGTTTTGTGACTCTTTAATGTGTCGTGACAGATTGCTTTAGCGCCTCAGCTCAAGCGGCTCGTGAACCGATCATCTCTTCCTGCTAGTTCATTTATAGCATCAAATAAACATGAATGAACATCAGAAGGAATGTTGTTTCAAATGCGGAAAGACATCAATACATACCATTTTTCAAGTTCAAGTCCACCGAGGTTAATCTTCTAACTCCTGACTGCTTTGTCGGACAAAATGGCGGATTATGCGTTCTGATTGGTTAGATCGCTTGTCAATCAAACTCCCGGCGAAGGGTAAATTTTGTGAAATATTGTTACTATTTAAAATCACTGTTTTCTGTTTTTATATATTGTCAAATATAATTTATTCTTATGATGGCAAAGCTGAATTACTTCAGTCTTCAGTGTCACATGATCCTTCAGAAATCATTCTAATATGCTGATTTGGTTGCTTGAGAAAGATTTCTCATTATTATCCATGTTGAAAACAGTTGTGCTGCATAATATGTTTGTGGAAAGCGTATATTATATCAGGAGAAAGCAGGTTCGAGACAGATGTGCGACTATTCCAGAGAGACAAATGCTGACAGGAATTGTACATGATTGAAAATGACAATGTCTGACCGAATCCCTCCATTCTTTCAGTCCCTAGTGTCAATGTGTCAGAATTCTCTCTTTCTGCCCTCTAAATATGACACGCCTCTCCTTTCCCTCCTCTATGCTATACACTTCCTCATTAACCAGTCATTCTAGTTTGTGCTGATCAGAATTTCATAAACTGAATTAGAAATGTGTACATGTAAATATCACAAATCCAGAACAAAAACGAAACACAATTATGCTAATTGCTATTGTTTTTGTTAGCTTACATTTATCAGTTGTGGTTTCAATAGCCTTTGAAGTTTTCCCCCTCTGTTGTGTAAATGTTTGCGCTAGACTGTTTCTTCTTTGTTCTTGTTTTATCTGCTCATCCATCTCCAGATTTTCTCTCGCGGTTGAGGAAAATCGTACATAAAAAGATTGTAGCTAATCTCAAATCCACTCAGTTGATAATCTCTGAAGTGCTCTCTATTCTCAACAGGGTTTTCCAGTGTACTTGAGATACAAGAATGCTGTCATCGTACCTGCACACATCAAAGATGAGGAAATATCTATTACATAAATCAAAAGATCCAGTTGCTGAGGTTTTTAGCGGGGTGCTTCCAGATGTGTACTCTGTTCCGTTTGGCGTAAAAAGTTGTCAGCTTTCCGGGTGCTAGTGGGAATCTTCATAGATTGTCTGTCCGTCTGAGATGCCAAACCCAACTAATGATTCTAATACACGAATGCGAATCTAATCCAGCATACAATTAACACAGTGATTTGCCTATTAACTCCTACATATTAATGAATTAGCATGGAGCCCCGCCTATTAACCCTACATATTCATGAATTAGTGTGTGCATATTAATACGTCTCGTATGGGTTGGTTTAGGGGGCGGTTAGAGACTTTGGAAAGGTGTTAGATGGGCACGTGCTGGTTCTTGGAAGTATCGTCTCATTGTCGGTGTCTGGCACCGCCGCTACACCCTTCATGCCAATGGAAACCCCTCCTCCCCAAGCAATAGAGTGTGTGTCTATGTGTGAAACTGGAAGGAGGGGCGACCCCCGTTTACAGATGGGCTGCACAGACGGACAGGCGGCATTGTGGGCCAAGCTGGATGACACTTCTTCTGAATGCAGATGCCACTGCAACTGGAAAGCACGAAGATGAGTCCGATGTGCGGTAGGGTGGAAGGACTTTCAGGAGGACGTTATGGGGACATTATGGGGATGTTTATGGAGCAGATGTTAGGGTCTCTGCGTTTGACATCTGGGCTTTTATGAGGATGGTGAAGGCCAATGTAATCACAGTAGAGTGGTTGTTTTGAGAGCCCAGATGTTTGTCCAGCCATGGTGCCTGAGGTGTTATTTGTGTGTGTTGCTTCTCTTGCAATAAATTTGCTTTGTTGCATGAAAATCCACTTTTCACATGGACACTAAAACACTCGGACAGCAAACATACACAAGCACGCAGTTCAGCACATGGCCTTCACTGGACATCTCAGCTTGAGGTGATGCTTGTCTTGATGGCAAGCTGTTGCTATTTTCATTTTGTCTCCTCCTTTGCTGGGTTTTTGTTCTTTCTTTAACTTCACCTCTTCTTGATTTCTTCTCTCTATGTGCTTTACAGGATTTTGCTAATGAATTTCTATGGGAAAGTCTGAATTCCCCCAACCCCAATTTTAGGGATGCACCGATACCACTTTTTCCACAACTAGGCCGATACAGATACATTCTTTTTTTTTTTTTTGGTACTGATACCAATATTTGTATTTTCATTGCATTTGTAATTGTTTAAATTGGAGAAACCAAAAGAATATGAATCATATTCATTTGTTTAATTTTTTTGGCAAATATACATTTCCTTCAGTTTTATGCTTAATTATGCCTGTTGAAATGTATTGTACAAGCCTTTGTTACTTTCTCCGTTCTTTTTATTGCTCTATCATATTTTATCTTTGATTTAATTGCACAGGGCATAGTTAGAGGTGCTTCAGTAGGGCTTGTTGTTTGATTAACATTTAAAAAAACAGCAGCAGGTTTATTAGGCTGCTGTCACTTTAAGACCAAATGCACAGATCCAATATACGGTTACACTGTGTTTTATTTCTCAACTGTTTACATTTACTTAAGACATTACCAGCTATGTTTAGGATACTCACCAAGACGAGCATTTTTACATAATTTGTGAGCATTCGACTCACTTAATCCACTAACGCACACCATCTATATTGGTGTTAATATTAAATTTGTTAATAGACGTTAATAACCTTGATAGAATGTTAACTTTTGTTTACTTGACATTTCCTTCTTTGATATATCCATTCTGCTCTCTGTTTGCTCTGTTGTTGTTGTTTCTTTGTCACAAGCACTGTACTGTTGTATCGGTTGTCGGTATTGGAACATTTTGAGTATGAGTAAGAGCACACGAGTGCAGTATCGGTGCACCCAATTTAGCAACCTCGATTTCATAACCTGAGATCTGCCTCTTAAAAACCTAAATTTTGCAATCCTAAAGGAGGAAAATTAATGCAAAATATATTAGCCTTGGGGTAACATATTCTAAAAGTCAAACAATTTATGGTAATTCTCTTCTTCAAAAATGTTTTTGTTTTCAGAAATATCACTCATTGGAATATACAAAATTCCGTTGCTGTACGTTTCACCTGATGAAAACAAGAAGGAAGCAATTATCTGAGGCGTAATATGTATGATTAATGTTTTTCTTTCTCACCTCTCTCTTTCTCTTTTAAACTGCACATTTTCTTTCTGTCTGTCCAAGCAACAGTAGTCTATCAGGTGGAAAATTGCATTTTTCCAAGTGTCTTTACACAGCGTCTGAATAAACAGAACAAATAACAGCGATCTAAAGCACCCTGTGGGCGTCACTCAGATCTCCCTCATCTACATTCATGCTCCATTTTAGGCCATTATAACTACAAAACACCGTCTTCACCAGGCAAGATGGCAGATGACTACTAAATCAAGTTCCTCATGATGGCTATCATCTCTACCTCTTTTTTTCTCTTCCTCCTCCCCTCTCATTCCCTCATCATTCACCATCTTCCCCCTTTTTTCCCTCCAATTTGATTTTTATGAAGTGACCGCGACCATGACAGCTGGTGAATCGTCCCTCCATTATTAGATCTCGCAAAACAAGGAGGACTGAAAAGAGCGAGCAGTACGGACATAGAAATTAAATAAAAGCAAACGCTCTCTTCCTGGTCACAGCTCGGCAGTTTCTGATTAAATTGTAAATGCGTATGGTTGCTCAAAGGGGTGTGCTGTGGTCGCCCGCATTAGTAAGTTGGAAAATGAAACTTATCTTAGGTTCGAGGAGCCCCAAATGTTTCATTTTTTTTTTTCAGCCGTAGGCAAAGAGGAAGGCTATTTTCCATCTATCAGTATAACAGTGCCACTGTCAAGCCCCGTTGAACATGATGAGAAAAAGAGAGTAGATATGAAGCCGCATGTGGTCTTTGAAGCAGATCGGAGTATCTGTGTATTTACTAAGAGACCCATAACCATTACGGCACAAACCCCCCTCACACCCCACCAAACGCCCACCCTGCTGCGTCCACACAACAGCTACACAGCCCGCGGAATAGATGAACTCTCTTCCCCCTTACCACCCCCTAAAAAACCTTCAGAAGCATAGGGACCCACTCTCCCTCATTAAAAAAACAACAGCCATTAATACTGGATGAGAAGCAGGGAAGCAGGGAGGAAGAGGGGACGAGAGGGGTGGTTGTAGCAAAAGGGCGTTGCGCTCCATCACTGAGCATGCGTGTCTTTCTCACATAATCTGGTTTGGCTTCTTTCATAAATACACTGATGCAGTCCACTGCAAAGCAGTTGATCTTACACCTCGATCTCTCACACCTTTACAGATGGTACAGTTGTCCCCACCGTCCTCGAGTCTGTTGACCTGTAGAATTCAAGTTAATGTTCTGTTTACTCTAGAATTAATTAAGCAAAATTCCTCCAGTCAATGCACAGGTCTGCATCGACTCCTAAGAGACTCTTTCTTCAATTTCAACTTAGTCTGTGAAAAATTTTTAGTGACAGGACACTATAGATAATCAATGTATTTGATAGCAAATTGATCCCAGTCATTGATGCACCAAAACTAATGATCCTAAAGTTCATCATTTTCACCACCTGAAATGGATTTTTTTTCTTTTTCTTTTTTTGCTTTCTGTAAATAGCTTACATCTAGGCTATTTCATTAATTTGCTTTTTCTTTTTTTCTTTTTTATTAAATATTTATCTTTTATATTTGTTTATATTCTTAATCAGTATTTAGGTTGTATTTAGTGAAAATATATATTCGCGTCATTGATGCATTGACGAGTAAGGTTTTTAAAAGTGTAAAAAAAAAAACATAATGGACATTAGAAAATGATATAATGGAGAAATTAAGTTTTATTAAGTGTTAACAATGAGATTATGTGGTTTTTATAATCAATTAACACTGCTTTTGTTATTTTTTTTATGAGATGAAAAAAAAAAAAAAAAAGTAATTTGGTTTATCCAAAATTTAATAATATAAATAAAATAATATCATGCCAGAATAATATATATATATATATATATATATATATATATATATATATATATATATATATATATATATATATATATATTATTACATTTTAAGATATTTTAATCACAAGTGGCTGTATTGGCTTTTGGACGGTAAAACCGAATAACGTTTTGACACTTCAAAATCTTTAAAATACCTTTATATGTAGCAAAATATCATTAAAACCTTTTGGATTCAAATAAAAGAGATCTAGTTGTACTACCTTACATACTTTGGATGTCATATCTTTGTTTTTTATTATTATTGAATCCTTTGGATGAAAAAAAAAAAAATATATATATATATATATCTGTCATGTCATTGACCCATTCATCCTTAACACAAGACAAATGTACCTAAGAAAATATGTATTTTTTAGAATATATTATGACTATTTTCAGATAGTTATTTTTTAAACATAAACCACATTAAATGTTTTATTTCTCATTTTCTTGCAGTGTAGAAACTGTTAGCCTAAGGAGTTATTTGTCTGATCTGAGAGTTTGAATTTTTAAATAGCTGCTCAGAAGTATGCTTGTTTGTGTGTGTGCATGTATTAGTGTTAGTATAATGCCATTATTTAGTGTGATGTGGAGCTCCAGGGGCAGCAGGGGTAGACGGTAGTGCTGTAGCCCTGTAGCAGGGCTCTGTCTGTGGGGATAGTGTTAGGCTGCAGGCCCTGTCTCTGTGTGGTGCTGTGGGATTCATAGAAGGGTAGTGGATGCATAATGAATGCTCTAGTCCACAGGCTCTGTACACAGCATAATTAGCCTCATCAAAGGATGAAGCCATAAGCAACAGAGCGTCTTCCTGCATGTCGAGTCTTAACTAAAACAAAGCCACCATTAGTCACCTACTTGGCATAAGTCATGCCCATTCCATTGGGATTCTTGCAGTGGTATTGTTTACTTGTTCCTAGAAATTCTTCCTAAAATTGTCAGGAAGAAAATCATCAAGACACAAACGGTAGGAACGCCAGACTAACTGTATAATGAGGTGAATCGTGCACTTTTCTGTCTCATTGGTAGTGAAAAATGGCATACAGTAGAATTTTGTCAGACCACCAATGGTTTTAGTTTCTCATGTCTTAATTCTTTCCCTAAACCTTAACTCAGGGCAAGATTGTCCAATATTGCTCCTGGAGGGCCAATGTCTTGCAGAGTTTAGCTCCAACTTGTTCCAACAAACCTTAGGAAAAAAACAAGGTTCTAGTAAACCTAAAGACCTTAATTAGCTGGTTCAGATGTGATTAATTTGGATTTTTGCTAAAGTCTAGAGGATAGGAGCAGGATTGGACACTCCTGTTCTTAGGTTAGGCAAAGCCAAAATGATTTTGTATGTGCAGTTGAGTCCAAAAATCTCTGTCCAGGGAAACGTCCGATGAAAATCTAGAAATTTGGACAAGCAAGATGAGTGTGATGAAAGACAAGGAAATGTCTTTTGTACCTCTCCATCTGTAAATGTTTGACCTCTCTGTTGCAGTTAGCAATTTTGGTATTGGCTAGAGACAGAGTCCTAAAATGCAAGACCACGTCTCCCTCCCTCTATCATCTTCTCCTCACCTAGCCGCCATGTCTTCAAAAAAAAAGGTCAAGGTTGCACCAGAGCACCTTAGCGATTTGCTTCTCGCTGAAATACACACATTATATTGTGTGTATCTTCAAGGGTCTACGTGTGTGTGTGTGTACATGCAACTTGCCCCATTTCAGACCAAAGCACCAGCACAAAATTTCAGAAAAACAGATCCTCCCTTGTTGTTCTGATGTGTCTTTGACAATGATGCATTAGTTGTGTACCTTGAGCCAGCTTTAAATCTTCCCAATCCCCTTTTCTTTTCCTTCTTTCCTAAGTGTGAGGCGATGGTTCCTCATTATATCTTCTGTGGGCTAATGACTGCTGTCTCTGCTGAAAAGGTTCCAGTATGGATCGGCTGTGTCCTCTATTGAAAGCCCCAGGGCTCTGGACCATGTGCTGTCCTGACACCAGTAACTCCCCTGAGGGAGGACAGCTCAGCGACTGACCTGGCCTTCCTGTCAGCTGGAACCACCTCACCCACTTGCCTACTTTAGCAGATAATTCACCTTTAATGCACATATAAGTCACCTATAAGAAACCTATTCGATTGTTCATCTGCATAAAATTGCTAACACTTGCTGCACATTTATGATTCTTAAAGGTAGAATGCAATGATTTCCAGATTATGCTGGAGATGTATGCATGCTTACTTGGCAATCATACTTTAATTGAATTCATAGTATTTCTTCAGCAGAAATATAAGAAATTTAGTTCTCATTAAGCTCTGATGATGGACATAATGCGTCAGCTATGTGCAGTACCTGTCATATTATTTAATATCCTATCTCTTTATGTAATGGTGTGCAAGTGTATACAATATGCCAAATGATGACACACATCAGGGATTAACTTCTTCGTAAGGGTTAAATACTGTAGTTTATCTTGCATGTGAGACTCTGTCTGACTGTCGTTGTGAGTGAAATCACTATTGACAGCGGCACAGGGCTGATAAGAGAGGCTTAGTCGCTAATTACTGCACTGCAATGTCTGTTCCAGTCAATGAAGACATCCCTCTGTCTCCCTCTCTCTGGACTGGACCCTCTGTTTTTTGGGGAATTGTAGATTAGCCAGTGTTCTTTGCCTCTCTCTCCGTCCTCTTCGCTCACTCATCAACTCGTTAAATGCAAATGCGCTCATTTGTTTGTAAGGATGGCAGGCTTTAGCATCTCTCCAGTGTGTTGTGTTTGGTTATCTGTGCTACAGTGTCTCTGCTCTCACTAATCTCCAAACATTAGATTACTCTCTGCTAATTAAAGTGACTACAGAGCCAAGTAGGTGATGGAAAGAGAGGCAGCAGTGAAGTGATTGAAAATACCTTTTTTTCTCTCTCTCTCTCTCTCAAAACTAGCCTTAGGACTTATTGTGGATAGGTTGGTATGGCTAGGATAAGGGCTCTGATTGTGACTGTAGTTGTATTTCTGTATTTACAGTAGGTAATAGTGGTTGTTTCTCATCAGCCACTTCTGGGAACATGAATCATTGAGTTGCTCGTGGATTTACATCTTTTAGTCAAGCCTTCTCTGCAAACCCTGCTAGGTAGTGTTGTCAAAAGTACCGACTTCGATAGACGGTACTGAAATTGATTTGCACAGGTAGACTACATTGACTTCTGTGTTTCGAAACAGCTTGACCACCTTCATCTGATGTAGAGGCGATTCAACCCTGTTTTTTTTTTTCAACAGGGAACTTATCTGGAGCTCAATTTTAGCATATGAGACAATGAAAATACTTCTCACCATGTACCACAGTGTTTTGTTGGAGCAGGTGTACCATTAACAGAACTTGCAGATTTAATAAACTGCAGATCAGGGAGTTTTAGTTCAAGCTGCTGTTGTGGAGCTTACAACTAGAAATGGTGCGTTTCTATGGGACTGTTCTATGTACTGCTCAAGCTTACCTCACATTTCTAGCAAGCCGGGGGGAAGAGAGAAAGAGACTGCTGAGATCAGCAGCACAGAGTCACTATAAGTGAGAGGAAAGGAGAGAGCTGTGCAGAAATTGCTTATAGATTTATTTTTGTCAAAATTGGAAATGGCCCCTATGTGTTTTTCTCCCTTCATCCTCTCTCCTTCAGGTTTCACACCCTCTGCATTTTTAGTATTATGCCTAAACCTATAAACCGTATGTGTGTGTGCTACTTTCAGCAGAAAGTGTTAAATAGAGGGTAAATGGCAGTGTGTGCACACACCCTTATGTTTGACAGCGACGGGGATAAATGTCACTCATGACAATGTGTGTGTCGTGCCAGAGAGATGCCCTTTTCCGCAACGTCCCCCTACGACCCCTCCAGCACGCTCAGGTCTCAATATGGTGTCAAGTGCTGGGACCTGCACATCTATATGCATGTTCACACCTTTGTGCACACATACAGATACGCAAGCAGGTGGAGGAGGGCTTCTGGAGCTCAGAGACCCAGAACAGAGAAGTGCTGACAGAGTAGGATGTGATATCAGGATCACTGTGTGATCAGAGATGCCCATTGTGATGCCTGCTAACCAACTCTCCTCCTGTGCAGTTTAGATTCTACAACGTATGGCTCACGCTACAATTTCTGTTCATGTACCATGTCTAGAGTAGTTTCTTCGCCTCAATATTTTGTTTTTGTTCATTTTGTTGATATAATTGTTAGCGTGAAATAAAATGAGTCATATAGTGATATAACATTTTGGATATATAGCGCACCCCTAGAATTCGTCATGTTTTGTAAATAAACAGCACCTAAATAATGATGCCATATAACCCATTAACATGGGCCTTTAGCCATGATAAAAGGTGCAATCCATATTGCAAATGGCCACAGCGAACACTTAATTAATCTTAATTGCCTGCCAGTCGGAACAGCCTGCAGAGTTCACGTCATTACTCTAAATGACTTCTCCCAGCAAAATTGCACACACAAGTTTTTTTTTTTTTTTTTTTCCTCATCTGTTCACCCTGCTTGATGTGATGAAATGCAAACCCTCCCCTTTAGCCTTCTATCAGTCTACTTCTTATCCTAGCAATTCCGCCACATGGAGGACCAGGAAAACCTTTCGTAAGCTGCCAAACAGCTTTGGCTGTTGGTGGGAGGCTGTTTGCCATTGTGGTCCAGGCGGAAGAGGGGTGGGGGTGGGGGGACAATCGGGTTGAGAAATGGTTCCTCCACCGTCCTTATCACTGTGCCGCACACCTGCAGTCCTTATGGTGCAGTGCTCCTAATTGCTTTCCTCCCTCAACCTCACTCCGCGAAGCCTGCTCCCAATATCTGCCCATGCCTCAAGTTCCTGGATAACTGCCTCTCTTGTCTATTAATGCAGCTGAAGACATGGATTTATGGGTCTTGCCATGTGGCTTGCCGTAAAGAGTCTAAAGAATTGGCTGTGCCCCTTCTGTAGCTGCCATGTTGTTGCTGCCCTAGTCTGGATGGACAGTTATCTTTTAGTGTACCATTTTGGAGAAACATATTGTTGTGTACCATAGTTTGTCAACAACTAACAGGTCCAGAGAAATGGTTTATAGGAGTCCTTAACCTGCAGGAAAGATTCACTTATAGGTGAAAGCTACTGGTTCCCCAAATCAAAAACATAAAACAGTCTCGTTCTTACTAAGTGAAACAGTAAGGTAGACTTGCAAATAAACAGTAGGAACATGGGAAGATAAGCAAGTGAGGTGACTACAAGCTGTAAGCTCTCTACTTCATACAAGGTTAATGCAGAAGATTTCAGGCCAATGCTCTTTTTAAAGTTGCCCTCAGAACATGCAACATTTGCCCAGTCATAATGACACCTTTGTGATATTTTCCTTCCAAGCAAAACCCATTATTGATCCCTTAGCTACTTACGTCAGGCTAGTCATTGAGAGGTAATTTGGAAACACTATGGGGCCTGAAGATGGATAATTCTCAGGATCTCTCTCTGGTCTGATAGCGTCGTAATAGTCCTGTCTCTGTCTGGGCGTCTGTAGGAGGCTTCTGTAATGTGTAGGGTTCATCCCTGGTGTGCATTGAAAAGCACTTCCTCCCTTTAGGATGAGACATAGGGACAACGACTGTTTCCACTCTGGGTAGAGTAGATTGGAGAGGTAGTGTACTGTGGGCTTTCAGGAATGCTTATTTGTCAGGGCTGGAGAAAATGCCTGACCCCTCCATTCTTTTTCTCTTGCCTTTCTCTCACAGAAGCACTCTCCAAGTGCACTCGTGTTTTTTTTCCAAAGAATATTACTATATGAAGCAAGAAAGGGGAAAAAGAGAACAAGATGAGAGGGTGTCTTTAATGAGAGCTACTTCCAGGGTCCAACCAGGCACAGCTGAGAACATTAAGCATGGCACACAGTGAGTGACCGCGGCATCCTCGTCCGCAGTGTGTAACCGTATCCCTGCTATTTTAGGCACTTGGCCTAGGCTTACGTACCACTCCCAGCGGCACAGCTGGACAGGGTGAAGCAGCGGAAACGGCAGCAGTTGGAGTGGCTTCTTCATGATCTGGCTTCTGGAGTCAGTTGGGGTCTAAGATCCACCACTTGGCAGGGCCCCTCCATGGTGATGAATGTTTGGGAACTTGTTGGTTGACGCCAAATTTCTCATCATTAATCCAGGCAATTATAAGGCTTTTTCCACTGTCATTGATCCCACAGTTTCTATCCCCCCAGCTGACACAGCCCCTTGAGGAAGGGTGGGGGTGGCTTGGGTCATTGGTTATCGAGGAAAGAGGATGGAGATCAAGCCCCTGGCAGTGTGTCAGCAGCAGCCGGAAGGTACAGCAGATGTTGTGAAGTACAGATCTCCCATTCGCATACAAATTTAAGCTCGCTGACAGTAGAAGCAAACGTCAGCAGGGTGTTGTTCTGTAAAGCTGGGTTTGTGGATGGGAAAGCTTTTGGAGCTTTACCAGATGTCACCAGAATGTAAAGGTCACCCTTTACACTTGTGTGACTGCAAGGGAAAGTTCATTGTGTTGAATATTAGCATGTTTGTATATGATTTTAAGGAATACATATGAAACATGTTGAGAACATTCTTTATCTTCCTTCCTTTCTTCCGACCTACCTATCTACCATCAATCCATTGATCCACCCATTCATACGAGAAGCCTTGAAGACCTCAGCACATTTTCTCTCTCCCCCTATCCGTTTCTTTCCCTCTCTTTCACTTTTATATCGTATTCACTCTGCTGCTTGCACTTACAGATGATATCAAATAAAGTAAAGGAAATCTATCAGCTGTGAAATTGGTGATCATCAAGGACCTTCATGTCTCCGCCCACTACAGTAGGTAGAAAGATTCCAGAGAGGTGTGGGAAGAAAACAAAGAGAAAAGTGGATGATTTTTATCCCTCAGGGCCTGTCTGCTACTCAACAGTGTCTCTTGATCAAGAGTAGCCTCTTGTAATTGCCCAGCTTCCAGGACAGATGGAAGGTTTCCTCTGCCCTGCAGGGGACACACTGTATTTAGTACTGTTAACTGTTGCTTCAGTTTTCTTCTAAATGCAGATTTCTTTTACCTAAATTAAGACATTTTCTAAAAGAAACATTATTAATTAGTGGTTTAAATGCATCTTTCATCTCTATAAGGCTTAAAACAGCGTTGAAATTGCATTTTATCCTTTTTAACAAGCGAAAGTAATGTTCTGTGGTGTTAAGTCAAAACAAAGCAAAACCAAACCTTGTGTGATCTGTCGACAAGTCCAGCAGCAATGCAGGAATGGACTCACAGTGCAGGTGTTTTTTGAAATGGAATGTGTCTGTTTGTGTGCACGTGTGTGTGTGGGTCAGCTAGACGGTGTAATTACTCGGATCACTGAGCATGAAGGTGGGGCCATGCTCTCCTGTCAGTAGTAGGTCGTGGCCGGCAGCTGGGGAGCTAATACTCCTATCAACAGCTGTGTAATCACAATCCTGTAGTCCAGCCAGCCTGGACTCACTTACCTGCCAACACGCAGCATACACCGGACCCTGGACTCTAACTCCCATGATCCTTTGGTGCATTTGCAGGTGCACACTCAATAGACAGAGCAGGGAGCTCTAATTAGAGGCCTGCACATGAATTGCTTGACTGTTGTTGAAGCATTTGCTGGAAGCACAGTTCCAGGTGGAGAGGTCATGGTATTTTCCTGAAAATGAATGCAGACAGAGGATCTTTGATTAGCATTACTTTGCACTATTCACATTTATATATTTTCAAATTCAGAATCTCAATATTCTCTAGAAAACCAGCTACAGAACTAGCTAGGGACATATTATCTGGAGTTATTGCCATATAATGGTTGATCCCATCTTTTCATTTGTTGGCAGAGGCAACGGTCACGGTAGCTGGTGGGTTCTGTGGTCTCGGGGAAGATGAAGACATTAAGGGGAGGTGTTGCTTTATTACTTCACTGTTTCCCTAATGGAAGAAAAAAATTAAATTAGCTGCTAATTTGCACTGATGTCTCTGGTGGCAGGAAGTTGCATGTCGTGTCAGTTTCTATTAGAAGAAGCTCTGTCACTTTTTTCATGTGATATTTCCTTCTGACTGAACAGCGAATAGCGCATGCTGCGATTGACCTTTTAAGAAGACACCATGATGTTTGCAATTTTAAGTATATTATCAGCATGTTAAAAGGCAGAAAGTAATTAAAAACGCTTTTGTTCTGTTCATCATGTAACATTTATTTAAAATAAATAGATTTTGATTGCCAATTTTTTCAGTCGCTTTCTTTGCCTTTTCCAGACCGCTGTCTCTTTGATCTCAGACCACAAAAAGCCCATGTTTCTCATCAGCAAATCTCACCATTTCATTAATTGACTGTCTGCGGGTGTCTTACCGTGCTGAATGCAATGACTGACACTTTTCACTACGATGAGTATCATAAAGATAATTGCGCCTGTGTTTAATAAGATTAGCCGCATCCTATTTCCGCTAACAAATGTCCCACATTTAATTCCTTGAATGCAAGCACTCGCAATTTGTGTTTAATCTTTATGCATTTGTATAGTTATGTTAAAGACGTAGGGGAGGTGATATGGGGTTCAGGCGTCTTTCACTCAAAAGTATCTTGATAAAAACAATTACCTATGATTGGATGTCGAGGTGGATGAAAAGTAAAGATTGATTTCCATTTACCCCCCATTAAGAGTCAGACATCTGGAATATTGCCTGCATATCAGACGCTTGTCATCTGTTTTACATTCAGGAGCCTTAACGGAGGCCTTTCCTTCATTCGCCCTGTCAGAATAACTTTGCTTGCTCGCATCTGGAATGTGAGCCCCCTGCCTGCCTTTGACAGATGAATAGAAATCAAGCTGCATTGTTTGATAGGTGCTTGGAATTGTTTCCCCTCATTGCTAATAGAGGTTCTGCATAGTGAATCTGTCTTTGTGTAGGTTTCTTATGTGTGCGTGTGGTGTATTTCTCTGTCTGTCTGTAGTGTTTATTTCTGTGTGCAGTTTTTGTGGTGCAAGTTCCCCTCTGCGTGCGTTTTCTCTCGGGTCGTCGGGTTGCCCCGTGTCATGTTGTTGTCAGTCAGGAGCTGCAGGCCAAGCGTGGAGACAAGGCAGGAGACAGAGGAAAGCATGAAAAATACATGATAATCATGCCGCCACACTGAGCACAAAGGCCTAATTGGGAAAGAGGCTCTTTTCCCCTGTTTGCACTGCTGTAGCAGCCTACGGGCTCCAAAGCTCAGTCTCCGCAGAGAGACACCACACTGTGACTCTATTACAATCCTTTACTTTATCTTATTTATTCAGACACCACTTTTTTTTTTTAAAAAAGAAAAAAAAAAAAGATTAAAAACAACAACAAAAAGCAAAGCCAAGCAATCAGAAAGCATCCAAACAAAATGTTTTGCACACTGATGTTTTGTCTGGTTCGCTCTTTTCCTCGTAAACATTCTGGTTTGTTATGTCTGCATTAGGGCTGCAATGAACAACTGTTCTGATAGCCAATTACTTAGATTATTTCTTTGATTAATTGGAAATTCCAAATAACATATGGAATACATTTTCAACAATGGGTTAAAATAAAATATAAAATGGTTTCAAGTAAACCCCAGACTAAGTATTAACTGTTAAGGCTAATCAATAATGAAATTCTTTGTGGATTATTTCCATTATTGATTATTATCAGTTTGACTGATGTTGTTGTTGCAGCCCTAGTTTGCATGCCCAACTTGTTTCTAGATATATGCCAAAATGAAAAAATTGGAACCTCATGTTTTAGCCTGTACCACTGATGTACTAATGTATAAATGTGGAGTAAAAGAATGAAGGACATTGTCGTTTACCCTCCTCCTCTGTCTCTACCCTTCCATTCTTTCATCCATTAAACCCGGCCAGGCCCAGACGGCTGTCCCTGCACTGCCTGATTATAAAACAATGCCTTATCAGAAGCGCATTCTCCTGCCATAAATCAATTAGAGGCTGTGTGCGGATCTGCCAAGCTGCATGCAAAACTTACCGCCTACTGACAAACACACAAGCACGCGTCCCCTGCAGCCCCCTGAGAGCAGCCAAATTAATAACAGTAAGTGGATAAAACCCTGGGTCACACCAGCATCACAGTGCAATTCCTGCATGTGGATTAAAGTGCAGCTGGACAGGGATGACTGAACCGATTCCACTCTCCCTCGATTCCATCTGATTCACATGCTAATGGGAACCAAAAATAAAAATAATTGGCATTTGAACCCCAAGCATGTGATCTCAGCACTGCTCCTGGAAAATCTGGGTAGATGTGTTTAGAGTTAGCAGAAATTTGAGCCCAAAAGATTTGTTTTTCAAGTGGACTAGCACAGTAGATGTGCTTTTATTTTCTTTAAACTGAACATCTTAATGTTTAATATGGATGGTTGTGTGCTTTGGTCATAACAATGTCCTTTATTTGTCCTGCAGGAGACGGACAGGTCATGGTACCTGATTAAGTGTGCTTGTGGTCTAAGAGACCTTGGGTTCCTGTGGTCCTCCAAGGCTTTATGTCATGCTTTATTCCTCGTCATAAATCCTGTTGAAGGATGGCTCAGACTCTCAGACAGGCTTTTTCATCTGCAATAACCTTCCATTCCACTTTTTTTTTTTTTTTTTCTCATCATTTTGAAATTAAGACGTGGTTCTTCCAAGGTCAGTGGTAAGCTTTCTCTGCTTCTTCATGTTGGGAGTATTCTAGCTGTCCATTTCTGTGCCTCTTTTGTTATCGGGCTATTCTTTTTCCCTTTGAGTGGCCGATTCTATGTTTTTGCCGATTATGGCTGTTGTCGTCAGCTCTCCGGGGAGCTTGATGGCCCTCGGAATCGCCACAGGAAAGAGAGAAGAGGTTGTTACTTTAATTTTCTCGGGCAATGTCAACAAAGGGCAAAGAATAAGAGTGGGGGTGGATGCTGAAGCTTTGGCATTGCATGATTTCCAGACCTCAGTGTTTCTCAAGTTCTTTTTAATGGCTTTTCCAAGCTGTTCGTTGGACAGAGGGCCATCTACTCTGACAGACAGGACAAACGATATCGGGGATGAGTTTAAAACAGTTCAACCTCTCACCCCTGTTTGTCACCCCGTGAGACACACAGTTTCGGGGGCCGGTGTGAAGACGGGCGATTGATATGATGTGTTGAAGGGTTGGGGGTCAGCTAATCCAGCAGCCCAGCATGCCAGCAGTCTCTCACGCACGACTGACTTTCAATAAATAAAAAATGGAGAATGTGTCTCGCAAATGTAATATTAACCTCCCCATCTCCACAGAGAGAGAGGCAGGGTTTGGTTTATGAGCACATCTCTGGTTTGGGGCGAAGACACACTGTGCTAATGGAAACACACGCTCTTAGTGTTTGAGGATTACCTTTAAGGACTTTGGTCTCTAGAGAGGTAGGGGGAGGGAATTGGAGCACCAAAGGCATTCTGTTTGAACCCGACAACTACCTATTGCATCTTATTCCTGAAGCAATTACGCATTTTTGCAACCCACTGCCCAATGCAATCGAAAAGGTCGTTTTCTGACGGAGGAGGTTGAAAGGTTTGAGATGCAGCCTTCACCTGGAGTTGACAGACCACAGTTGCACGGCTGTCTCCTGCATCGCTGCTCAACCATCCACATCCCCTTGCACACCTATCTGCTTTTTTTTTTAGGAAATAGCCAATTGGTTATGGTCTCTGGGAGAAAGCAACTGACCTCTGGAACTGAATTTTTATTATTCTATTTTTCAATAAGCCAGAACCGTTCCTCTTCACTGTCTCCTAGAATGAAGCCATAAAAAAATATCCCAGCCCCTGCTGGATTTCATGTTAATATTATAATTGTGAGAGATAAAATGCTCTGGCATTTCAGAAATAATATTAATGGAGACCTTCAAGTTAAAAAAAAGAAATAAAGAACAAATCAAAAGAACAAAAAGAAGACCGTTCCCAGTCTTTATCTTCAACTTTCATTACCGTGCAAGTTAATGGAAGGATGGCTTGGAGGGAATGTTAATTACCAATTCACTGGCTTTGACAGAAAGAGAATTTAACAGTATATTTAACATTATAAGAAGTTATTTTCTCATTGTTTTTTCCCGTCCATCTGTAAGCAGTGATTTGCTCTGTCAAAATTATCTGTTCTTCATGATTTCCTATCAAACAAGATGAGTGACGCACGACTGTCACATTCTGCATTTTAATTTCATCATAATAATCCTAGCGCCTACAGCTATTTTTTTTAAAGAGAAACAAAATCAATAACATTTATTATTTAACATTTAATTACTGTTATTTAGCCTTATTTCTAAACTTTAAAACACACTGCTGTTAGCTTTGTATTTTCGTTGTCATCATCGTGTGTATATACAGTAATATATATATATATATATATCATGTTTAACCACTGAAGCACTGGCTGAGATAAAGCTGTTCTCAGCGGGTACACGAGCACTGAACTGGAGCTCACATGTCAGAAAACGTCTAAAGTTGTAAAATAGGCGCTATGATTAAATATGAGTCACGTGTTTAGGTCTAAACAACTACATTCTTGCCTAAAAAAACCTCTTAAAACCACAGTTCGTACAACAAGTGTAGTATTTGTAAATCATGCAGTTGATTTACTCAACCTCCATGACAGTCGCTTCAAGCAGAGTGATACGAACAGTGAAAGGGTAGGAGTGCTTTTATCACTAGAATATCGCATGGCTCTCAGCCAATCAGACTTGAGAACCAGAAAGAACTGTCGTGTAAATACTATAAATGTAATATTTGATATATATATAATTAGAATAAATATATGTTTTATGTTAATATTATTGCTTTTAACAATATGCAAACACCTCTAATCCTGTTGACTCTATGAATACCAGCAAAATTGATAACTCTTTGACCCATAATTCTATAATTCTATAGAGCTGTAGACAAAGTCTTTGGCTTGATGTTTTCTGTGTCTCTCTGTGATTCTCCACAT
The DNA here is from genome assembly GCF_024489055.1 of Chanodichthys erythropterus. NCBI lineage: Eukaryota > Metazoa > Chordata > Actinopteri > Cypriniformes > Xenocyprididae > Chanodichthys > Chanodichthys erythropterus. The sequence continues at coordinate 30,247,266 of NC_090237.1, forward strand.
CAGTTATTTAATCTTTCTTCAATAATGAAGAGCAAACACACCATCTTCATTAACTTACTCTCCAAATGCGCAGACTGCAGACTAACCGACTACGCCCTAATTGCATCTGGCCCAGAAATACATTTGACGTGCTTTCCAATTGTTCGCATTGAAAGTGCAAACTCTGCAGAAGTCATAAGTGGCTTCAAAGCTTCCAGACCGAAGATCAAAGACTCGCTGCTTTGCTGACTAACTAGCTTGCCTCTTGCCATGCATATATTTAAAATCAATGTTATTGAAGCAATACGAAATTAAATAAATAAATGCAAAGTCATTACACCCACGCAAATCCATTTGCATCAACAAACCATTCCCATGATTGGTGTCAAAGAGCGATCAGGCGAACCGTACGACAGTGCTATATACCCTGGTGCATGTTAAAATGGAATTGTTTGTGAGTGCACTTCGATGTGTAGTTTGAGCACCGCTCGTCAAAGTCGCCGTATCGGGTTGACCTTGTATGTATTATGAACGCTTTACAGACCCATATGGTGCATACAGAGAGAAATCATTATGAATCCAGTGTAATTTCTAAGATGCACACAGGTATTGAAAGAAACTATAAAGAAGTCCTTCAGGCTGGAATACGGTTTTCAGTGCCAGGGCTTTAATGGCGGATCATGCTTGAATATGCAATCTCTCTCCCGCTCTCTTTCATTCTCGTCTCCCATCTCTTCCCCTTCATTCAACTTCAGACAGATATTTTCTGCCTCGCTGACATTCCTACAGCAAAAAGCCTAAGCGAGGAGTTATTCAAGGTCAAAAGAGGAGGAGAGCGAGAAGGAAAGAATTACACATCCACTGAAAACTGCTGGCTTTGTTGTCAAAAAATTCCTTAATAATTCACAATGAGAGTTCAATCTCTCATTGAATATCATTCTCTCAAATTAAACCCACTCCGGACGTTTCAATGTTTATTTTCTACCTGACTCCCCCTCGTGCTAATCTGCTTGGATTTAGCATGATATATCAGCCTGAGCTTTTCTGCTCATGCAGCGAACAACTTTTAAATCCCTCTTAAAGACTTGGGAATTCCTTGGGCTTAGCTTGATTAAAGCAGATAATACCGATAATGGCGGCCAACTTCGTAATTATTACGAAACAGCACATATGTTTGTCCACCGCCATCTGAGAGGCTCTCATTTCGACTTCATCTCGGGCTGTACTTTAGACCGTGTCTTTGGTTTTAAGAATGGGATTGTTCCGGGAATCCCCTAGTTGTCACAAAGAGGAGCCTGGCTTTTCATTTATTCATTCGTTCCAGTCATCCATCCATCCGTACCTGTCTTTTCTTTTCATATCCTCTCATTTGAAGTAGGTCACACAGGGAATGAAAAAAAGGTCAATGCATTTCTCTCTCTCTCTCTCTCTCTCTTCTGATGCTTCGTCCTTCATATCCATTCCTGTCATTGACCGGGTTGCCGATATTGATTGGATGGAGAGGAAAGGGTTACTTCAGAGAGAGAGAGAGAGAGAGAGAGAGGCTGTTTTGGAGAGCTCGGGCTAATATGCAGATAATGTCATTAGCACAGTGCCGCTGCTCTCCGGGGCCCATCGAGTTCCTGTCGGAGGCTGTTAGCTTGAGTCGCCGTGCTGACAGCTCTTGTCCAGAGTCCATGTAGAGCCCAGCATAAGTCCGTTAGGTTTTCAGCACCCTGCCTGAGCCGTGTGTATGTATGTGTGTGTGTGTGTGTTGCCATTAATAGGCCATTCTTCCATAAATACACATGAACACACTCTCAGAGGTGATAACATGACTAAGTCTGTGATGAAAAACTTCTTGACACGTAGTTGACACTAGGCTAATACTGCATGCTTTGTAATGGTGGAGTTTCAGCAGGCCTGTCGCACGTGGGATCAATGCTGGTGTTTGGTCTCCGGTGCTGAGCATTAAGGGATTTCCGAAGAACATTTCTTCCTAGAAGACAATTTTCTTCCTGTGAAAATCCATTGTGGACATTAATAACAAAGCAGTTATGGATAGAAGACACAGTCTGAAAAACAGATATTTTGAGAATCCATCACAAATTTAAGCAGAAAAAAAACAATATTAGTGATACAAGAACACCTGCTTGATTCATCCCCGAACAGCTCCTGATATATGTAGCTACATTAATATCTCTCTTTCCATGAGTGTGTAACCACAGACTCTGTTGGAGAGTTTGTTTGCGATTAGTCCTCAGATCAAGATGAGATTAAGCTCTGCTGAGTAAACCATATCTGACTGTGTGCACTGACCTTCCCTCAGCTCCATTAAACTCGCACTCTACCCCAGAATTCACTGCAGTTTTCACACATGTGGCTGAAATGTAATTTAAAGACCTTGAATTGTGTTTCATTTCATTTGTTTTTTGCTCTCTAATTAGTTTTCTTCTTCTCTTTTTCCTTCCGCATGCTGTTGCTGTCCACCTCTTTGGAAAATGGCTGGTACAGGTGAGTAGAATTTTATTTGAAAGGTGGCACTGTATTGAAATTGCTCTTATTTTATTTTTATTTCATTTAAATTATTTTGTACTGAATTGTAATTGGTCCCCAGTGGCCCCAACAAGTACTTTTACACCCTTAAAGGTAGGGATGTCCCGATCACGTTTTTTTGCCCTCGAGTCCGAGTCCGAGTCATTTGATTCTGAGTATCTACCGATACCAAGTCCCGATCCGATACTTCTATAATACATGAAAAAGAATAAAGAAGAGCGAAAAAACAGATCCAGGAACAGTGCTTTTCAGGTTTTTCAGTATCTAACAGTTGTTTTCACGTACAGAAAATGGATAAATAATCAAATAGCTATAAAATATCACTGCATATTAACTTTACTGTATAAAATAAATAAAGATGAATCATTATTGAAGTTACAAAAACTATTCAGTCAAGAGCAGTAAGTGATTTCTTTGTTATTTGTTGTTTTATTTAACATTAAAAACAGGCAGCAGGAATAGTTTTTCTCCCTTTAAGACATGCACAATCCAGTACATACCTATACTGTTACACATGCGATGTCTTTCTCGACTAATATACGTTCACTTAAGACATAACCGACTATGTTTGCTAGGATACTCGCTAGGACGGGCATTTTTAAATAATTTTTGTATGAATTTGTCCGCTGAAGCGCAAGACCTGAACGATAACTCAATATTTGCGCGCTGACTGGAATAAGCGTGTGCGCGCTTCGGATGAGCGCACATAAATCTTCTCACAGCGCGTGTGAGTTCTCTTTCGCTTCTTGTTCTTGAAGGTTTAAATCAGCAAGGTTTAAATGAGTTAGTTTAAACACAGATAGCAACGTGTGCTGTTCAGGTCTCACCTGTATCAACACCCGGGTGATGACGGCGTAAATGACTGGACATTACAGCAGACGGCACTCGCAGTTAACAGTTTACAAAGAGTGACTGTTTTGTCCACGCTTGTTGATTATCGTTTTGCGCATCCATCGACTGAAACGTACATTATTTGAACTCTGTCTGTCTGTTTTCCACGTTGCTATTTTAAACAAACCATACGGTACGGTTCGATTTTTTTTACCGAGAACCGTTGCACCCCTAATATATATATATCCCGAGTCCTGATCGGGAGGTAACATCCGATTCCGATCGAGTCTGAAACCACGTGATTGGGCCCGATTTCCGATCACATGATCAGATCTGGACATCCCTACTTAAAGGGTTAGTTCACCCAAAAATGAAATTTCTGTCATTGATTACTCACCCTCATGCTGGCTCAGTACTGGCCGACACTGTTCACGTGATACTGACGCAGGAGCTGGCCAATAATGAGTCGGCGTTCTGACTTAGAACCCGGAAGCGCTGCTATGTGTCTACAATGTAAACAGCGTAGGAGACTTGGCAGGGAAGAGAAAAAGTATCTATAACACCATGTCCTAACCAGACTCGATGCAATAAGATTCCAACAACAAACAATTTGTTTGTCCACACCATATGCAACACGACTATAAAATGTGAAAAAGTCAATCAGAAAGCGCAGCCAATCAAAAGAATGTGTGGGCGGGTTCTCTCACCAAGCTCCTGGCGCTTGTAACAAAATGAATAAGTAGGCTACATAATCAAATTAATTTTTTTTCATAGAATACACATTTCTGTTCACAATGAGTTGACAGTTTGAATGTTCTTATTTCCTTTCATTTATTTTGAAGATCTAAGGTGAATTGTCCATTGTTGCTTTCAGTACAGTTATAAAAGACACACATATTCAAACTTACGTTAGACGCTTTTAACATTAAATAAAGCACATTTATCATTTCCATACTTTGTGTTGTTGTTCCAGCCATGACGTTGCAGAAAATGAGAAAAAAATAGTTTCTTAAATCGAATAGAATAGATTGTCATCGTCATGGCTAGTTAGAACAAAAACTCTGAATAACATGTAAAAGATACCTTTTATCCCATGTCGCGGCATCGCGTTGCATCTGGTTAGGACATTGTGTAAAGTTGAACCAATGTAGTCACATGGACTATTTTAACAATGTCTAAACTGCTTTTCTGGACTTTGAATGTGGTACTTACGTTGCTTTCTTTGAGGGAACAGAAACCTCTCAGATTTCATCAAAAATATTTTTTATATGAATAAATATTTATGTTCTGAAGATGTCTTAGCGGTTTGGAACGACACGAGGGTGAGTACTGAATGACAGAAATTTCATTTTTGGGTGAACTAACCCTTTAAATCACACAAAAAAAATAATAAAAAAATAATAAAAAAATATATATATATCTCTTTAAAATACATTCATTACATTAACGTTTGACATGTTCCACTAATGTTTGACAAAGTATTAAAATACTTTTTTAAACAATATATATTATCATTTAAATCTCACAAACAACTCATTTTCCGTATGAGCTCAAGCATTTGTGATGTTGTTTTGCCTGAAATGTGTGCTTGCGCGTGTGATATTTTGTTGTACTATGCAAAGTCAAGTATCCCAGTAGTTTTGGAGCCTTTGTATATTGCATAGTACCATCAATCTCTTTTCCCTTTTGTTCTTCTTTCTGTATTTCTCTAATTTATCTAAACTTCAACGCTTTTATTTTGCTGCCTTGCCAGCACAGCTATTTCCTTCAGGAAATTCAAAACTAGTTTTATTTTCTCTTGCACCTAGAAGAAAGGGTGAAAGGAGAGAGGATAGACTAGTTTTTTTCTCTCAATTAAACTGGCAGACTTTATCGAATCAAGCAGAACTTTGCCCTGGAGAAGTACACTCTCAAATTCAGCTGTTTTTCCACACAAACACACACACGCGCCCGGCAGCTTTCATCGCGTTTGCAAACACGAGCGTTGCGGCGGCTGATCGCCTGTCTCTCGTTTCACGGCCGTGTGCTGCTGTAGATAATTCTGTCAGCTCGCACACTGTTTGTTAGGAGAGCCCATCCTGCCCCGTTCCACCCACACAAGGTGGGTTAATTAGGGACAAATTCTCACCCAAGACATCTCCAGGAGAGCATATGTGTGCAGGCCCTGCGGGACGCGTGCGTGTGTGTCTATGTGAGAGTGACAGGGACATTTACATGCTTTAATGATGAGTATGGAACGGGTGCTGTCAGCCCACCTAATGAGTGTGTGTGTGTGTGTGTGTTTAGCCCAGGGGCAAAAGGGGGTTGCGTCCTACGTGATCCCCAGGCTGGCATCTGTCTGTCCCTGCACACACACACAGACACACACCATTACGGATTCGGCACAAGGCTAAAGGCACAATACTGTCGCCCGCATGCCACCACACACCCCATAATGATCACACACCGCCTGTCTGCTTGTCTCCTGAAGGCTGAATTTAAATAAACACGCATTCCAGACAGTTTATTTTATAACACCTGTTTTAGATGCAGTATTGTTATAATGCATATTTTCAGCACTGATTGTCAGGAGGAAATTGTGCTGAATTTTGTGGAATGGATTTATGGGTGAAGTTTGTAATGTTTGGATGGTTCTCAGCTGAATATGCAAAGCCATTTCCAAGTTGATCCCCATAAAAATGTAAAAACTGCCTATCAATACATGTTCCAAAACATCCCAACCAGCCAGACAGAGTAACACTGGCTCAACCAATGCACTGCAAATATGATTTTCTTACTTTGGATTTTTGTTTTGCTTTCCAGTACTAAAAATCCTTTAAAGGGTTAGTTCACCCAGAAATGAAAATTCTGTCATTTATTACTTACCCTCAATCTTCGGAACACAAATTAAGACATTTTAGTTGAAATCTGATGGCTCCGTGAGGCCTTCATAGGGAGCAATGACATTTCCTCTCTCAAGATCCATAAAGGTACTAAAAATGGTTCATGTGAGTACAGTGTTTAAATATTAATATTATAAAGTGACGAGAATCTTTTGGTGTGCCAAAAAAAAAAAAAAGACTTATTTAGTGATGGCCGATTTCAAAACAATGCTTCAGGAAGCATCGGACCACAGATCGCGTGTCAAACTGCCAACGGCTGAAATCACATGACTTTGGCGCTCCGAACAGTAGATTCGATACACTGATTAATTTTATTTTTTTTTTGGCGCTCCAAAAATATTCTTGTCGCTTTATAATATTAACATTGAACCACTGTGCTCACATGAACTGATTTAAGTGTGTTTTTAGTACATTTATGGATCTTGAGAGAGGAAATGTCATTGCTGGCTATGCAGGCCTCACGGAGCCATTGGATTTCAACTAAAATATTTTAATTTGTGTTCCGAAGATTAACGAAAGTCTTACGGGTGTGGAACGGCATGAGGGTGAGTAATAAATGACAGAATTTTCATTTTTTGTGTGAACTAATCCTTTAAATCAAGATACTGTACATTTAGTTAAGAAGCAAAATTGCTTGAAATTTTGATTTAAGAGTGTGTTTACTGGAAAACAAGACAACAATACTTAGGAGTGAGTTTGGGGCGGGGCTATCCGTTTGTCTGACCAATGGCAAATGGGGGAGTGTCTTTTTAATTATCATCATTATAATCATTTTTTGCAATTCTGTTTGGGGACATTAGTGGTCCAGAATTTACACACTTTGTCTTTCAATATGCTAAAATGTGCTACAATGGAGCTGATAGTAGGTTCTTTGGCTTGTTGAAGTCCTCCATGTGTTTTCCTTCTCAGGCTCCCTCTCGGTGTCTGTGAGTAATTGCTTTGTGTTTAGCTGTAGGGGTTTTTCTGTCTCTGTGTATGTGTCTGTGAGACAGCTCGAGGTGTGAAGAAGTATTGGAGTCTTAGATGAGCGGTAATGGCTTCCCTGTTGACCGGTCGACTCTCGCAGGAGTCAAACCGGCACACTGCAGACAAAAGAGGGCATGATTTTTAGGAGATGGTGAAATAATACTGCAAATGAGTGAAGCGCATATACACCTCTTCCTGTCTTAAAATCACATTCTGACAAGGGCCTCCCATTGGTTTCTATTGTGAGTAAATTAGCTAATTATAATTATTATAGATTTAATTTTTAGATATGAGATTAGATAATAATCACTCTAAATTCTTAAATTGCTGTGAAATTGCTCGATTATCTTGTCTGGTAAAGGTACCACAGTGATTTTCTCTGCTTTATCCATAACTCCCTGCTGAGAAAAATTGCTTAAGCCAATTTAAGCTGGTTTGCTGGTCTTAGGACCTGTTTACACCTGGTATTAAGATGCGTTTTGGTCGATTAGATCACAAGTAGAAGAGGGAGATGCATACCTGTTTACACCTGGTAATTTAATCTGTCTCTTTTGTCCACTTTCAACCACTTCTGTCCTGATTTCTTTGAGGGGAAGGTCTATGGGCGGGTAAATATATGTTTGTTTGTTTTTTAGATCTTTGGATCTAATGAACAAAATAATCTTGTGCAATTTACATATCAATGAGGCCAGTGACGACGGCAGCACTCGTTTCTGCCCTGATATCTGCAAAACTACACCGAACGCTGTGAGTGTGTGTTAGAAATCAGGAATGGTGAGAGAACATTGTGATTGGTACATTTTTTTGTCTTCAAACCAAACTTGGGTCTTCAAAGTTTAAATTCCATCTGACTAGTGAACTTATTGCATACGCATTAGGTCAGTAGGTTCGGCCACATGAGCGTCTACACTACGAAAGCAATCCTTTCGAATGCATTTTCGACTACCTCTGGAAGTGGTCGAAAGTGACGTTTTAGACCCCGATTACACCTGTATTTAGTGTCGTCTACTTGTAATCCAGTCGAAAATGCATCAGGTGTAAACAAGGCTTTAGCTGGTTCAAGTTGGTCTACCAGCCTGGTCAAGATGGGGGTTAACTGAAAAGTGCCCAAACCTCTTTAAAACCAGACCAGCTCGAACAGACTGGTAGCCCTACTAAGTCCAGCAAATGGGCTTAGGCTAGTTTAAGTGTGTTTTTAGCAGTGTGTTTACACCACTGCCAAAATGACATTTAGGACTTTGTACTAAAAATAGAAAAGTTTTTCCAGTGTGTTTTTCGCTCTCAGACAACAATGTTGTCAAAGAAATCCTGTATTGACAAACAAACCCTGTATTCTGCTGCCAGGCCAGTAGATGTCACTTTGTAAAGAAACACTATGCACCTATACACTGAACATGTAATATGCATCTGCATGACGTCACCGTTTTCACAAATTCACGTTTTTGTGGTTCACGCTGATACGATAACGGTATTGTTTTCAGAAACGTGCACTTTGAAACACATTTTCAAAGTTTGCGTTTTCAGGCCGTGTTAACGCCACATTAGATGTGCTTTGTTTCTTAATAACATCCTAAACTGCGTGTGTTCAAGATTCTAGTATTTTATTTTTCACATATAGCATCAATTTTACAATTACTTTTTAGCTATTTACCTATAGCTGACCTTTGTGTAGATATTTCACCTACAGTTTGTGATCACTTGTGAGCTTTAAACAGAAACATGCTGTTAAATCTCTGCTAAAGTCTTTATATGTGAAAGTCTCTACCATTTTTATCCTAAAAAATCTACTGCAAACCATCCTTACAAGTTGTACTATATTTCTGAGGACATTCTTTGAGTTTAGCAGAACAAGTGCACGCTCAGCCTCGTGAGGATAGGTGCACCCTG